>NW_023494140.1:0-57248 GCF_013265735.2 Oncorhynchus mykiss
ACAGAGAGCAGGCAAGGGCATAAACATAATCTCTAGGCCGTGCAGAGTTCAACGAGATATCCCGTAGCTCGCTCGGTCTGAGCGCAGCGACCATGAGAAAAGTAGGCCCAAAATGTCATTTGTTTTGGGTGACAGTGAGAGAACTGCTAGGGTGAGAAGCACAATTCGACCTCAGGTACGTTCCTGAGATCCTCCCGATCCGTGCAAGCCTAACCTTGGCCGTGTGGCATTAACCCTTAGCAGTTAAAAGAAGGTGTTTACTTCAAACAGTTTGCATTGACTTCTCTCCCCATAGGAATACATTGCCTGCACCTCTAAATTCAACCTGAAGCCTATGTGGGTTATGAATGCCTTATGAACCTGTCTTCTATGACAGTCCATCAGACCACTATGAGGTCTACCTGTGTCGAATCTAAGCATCCTGGAGCATCCGGAAGTGGTTAAATTCACCCAAAAGGTATTTTGATGTACATAACCTGCAAATGTGAAAATGACTGCATTCAACCCTGTCTAGATCAGTCAATTTTTAACATAAAGACTTTAAACTCAGGATTCTGTAAGAGAATACCCCAAGCAAGATATGTGTTTACGTATAGCTTCCTGTGCCAACCGGAAGTGCCTTTAATTGGGTCACACTGTCTGTTTTGAACTTGCATTGGCCAAGTGCCCACATCAACCTACAATTGACTCATAACCCACTTCCAGGAGCACCCCATCACTCACCTTACCATATCAGGGTTACAGTCACATATAGGCTGGACCTGTGGGCCTCTGGACCTGTGGGCAGCACGGGAGTGGATCCAGAACCTACAGACAATAACACCAAATGGCCTGTATTAGAAAATGGGTTTTAACAGACAGGAAATGGATGGAGAAGAACATGGTTTTATTCATAATTTATTTCTACTCTATATATTTATGGTTTGTTTGGTTTTAGTTTGGCACTTCCTCTTTTAGGTTTTTCCTTTCCTTTAACAAAACAATGAAACCATTTAAATGCACAATATGGCGTTTATGTTCATATTTAACAACACTATGGTTGAATGAATCTCTCACCACATCGACTTCTGCACTGCCACCCAGAAAAAGAGGCAACTTGGAGCTTACCTCAGTTTAATTTATGATCCTAGGAGGACATCTACGGGCCTTTAAGTATTACACCAAATGGCAAGGTGGCAGATTGGAATTTGAAGGGAAATAAACCAATACTAGTCTTGGGAGACTCAAATGTTAATAGAATCCCTCCATTTCATAACCCATAACCCATACAAGTGGAGAGTTACCCTGGAGCAACATTTTACCATTTCAAAAAGGTCCTGGAGAAAACAGAGGTTCATTTAGACACCAGCATGCATAGTGGTTCTCTCGGTGGGCATAAACAATATGGATAATGACCCATACAAAACATCAAACAGAATGCATCAATGCACAAGGAAGCAAGAGTCACTTTTTCCCTAATGCAATTATTTACATCCCCATTATTAACCACTCACACCTCCTTTCACCAGATCGAAAACGGAACCTCAAAGTCATTAACGGTTACATCACCACACATGGCCCATTTCTCTTGGAGATACCACATGATGAATTCCACACAACAGACCTGATACACTGAACAACAACCACAGCAGACCTCATTTTTAAGAATTGGTGTGAGCAGCTAAATTTAGAATAGGCTCTACCCACAATTTGGACCCACACCACACCCTTCTTTTCCCCCCAACCCCCTGTACACTCCCCCTTTCCTCCCCCAGTTGCTTTCTTAGATTACCCAGCAGAGGGGGTAGTTGACCCCCTCTCATCATGAATTTATCCAAGTCTTTTCAACTCACAACAGCACAGACCCAACTTTTGGAGAGGGGGGGTTGTCTTTCATTTCACTCTACACTCCAAATGTCATATATGTATATAATCACTTGCACATTTAGCAAAAAACACTACATTGGGGAAACCCAGTATACAATAGAAAATAGACTTAAACAGCATTCTATACAATATCAAACGGGCCCATTTACACACAGAACTAGTGACTCATTTCCAGGATCACCCCATCAATGAACGCAATGAAAGCACTTATGCTGATTATAGACACTTAATAGCGCGTTTTTAAGTTTCAAAAGATTGCGACTCCCGCCCTTTGCCTCACAATGGTTTGATCCACTGCAGGTCATTCGTTTTGTTGGAAGCCTTCACACACACCTGCTGAATTTGCAGAGCTGGCGCGCAAACTAAAGCAAACGTTAACTATCAAGCTAGCTCACCCTAAAAGTGTTTTGAAACACATAACCTGTCATTATGAAAATCACTGTATTCAAACCTGTGTAGATCAGTCAATTCTTAACTTAAAGACTTAAAACTCAGGATTCTGTAAGTGGCTATGTCAATAAAGACATGTGTTTACTTATAGCTTCCTGTGCCAACCGGAAGTGCCTTTAATTGGGTCACACTGTCTGTTTTGAAGGGTTAAAAAAGTCACATCTTTCCAAAACTTCACATGTGTGACTAGGTAACCCTCCTAAACTGTAAATCAGTAATTTCCGCCAGCAGATGTCAAAGAAAAGCTCTCACACACACACACACACACAGCAAGGATGGAGTGAAAAGGTGTGGTGCTGAAAGACACAGAGAGCAGGCAAGGGCATAAACATAATCTCTAGGCCGTGCAGAGTTCAACGAGATATCCCGTAGCTCGCTCGGTCTGAGCGCAGCGACCATGAGAAAAGTAGGCCCAAAATGTCATTTGTTTTGGGTGACAGTGAGAGAACTGCTAGGGTGAGAAGCACAATTCGACCTCAGGTACGTTCCTGAGATCCTCCCGATCCGTGCAAGCCTAACCTTGGCCGTGTGGCATTAACCCTTAGCAGTTAAAAGAAGGTGTTTACTTCAAACAGTTTGCATTGACTTCTCTCCCCATAGGAATACATTGCCTGCACCTCTAAATTCAACCTGAAGCCTATGTGGGTTATGAATGCCTTATGAACCTGTCTTCTATGACAGTCCATCAGACCACTATGAGGTCTACCTGTGTCGAATCTAAGCATCCTGGAGCATCCGGAAGTGGTTAAATTCACCCAAAAGGTATTTTGATGTACATAACCTGCAAATGTGAAAATGACTGCATTCAACCCTGTCTAGATCAGTCAATTTTTAACATAAAGACTTTAAACTCAGGATTCTGTAAGAGAATACCCCAAGCAAGATATGTGTTTACGTATAGCTTCCTGTGCCAACCGGAAGTGCCTTTAATTGGGTCACACTGTCTGTTTTGAACTTGCATTGGCCAAGTGCCCACATCAACCTACAATTTACTCATAACCCACTTCCAGGAGCACCCCATCACTCACCTTACCATATCAGGGTTACAGTCACATATAGGCTGGACCTGTGGGCCTCTGGACCTGTGGGCAGCACGGGAGTGGATCCAGAACCTACAGACAATAACACCAAATGGCCTGTATTAGAAAATGGGTTTTAACAGACAGGAAAATGGATGGAGAAGAACATGGTTTTATTCATAATTTATTTCTACTCTATATATTTATGGTTTGTTTGGTTTTAGTTTGGCACTTCCTCTTTTAGGTTTTTCCTTTCCTTTAACAAAACAATGAAACCATTTAAATGCACAATATGGCGTTTATGTTCATATTTAACAACACTATGGTTGAATGAATCTCTCACCACATCGACTTCTGCACTGCCACCCAGAAAAAGAGGCAACTTGGAGCTTACCTCAGTTTAATTTATGATCCTAGGAGGACATCTACGGGCCTTTAAGTATTACACCAAATGGCAAGGTGGCAGATTGGAATTTGAAGGGAAATAAACCAATACTAGTCTTGGGAGACTCAAATGTTAATAGAATCCCTCCATTTCATAACCCATAACCCATACAAGTGGAGAGTTACCCTGGAGCAACATTTTACCATTTCAAAAAGGTCCTGGAGAAAACAGAGGTTCATTTAGACACCAGCATGCATAGTGGTTCTCTCGGTGGGCATAAACAATATGGATAATGACCCATACAAAACATCAAACAGAATGCATCAATGCACAAGGAAGCAAGAGTCACTTTTTCCCTAATGCAATTATTTACATCCCCATTATTAACCACTCACACCTCCTTTCACCAGATCGAAAACGGAACCTCAAAGTCATTAACGGTTACATCACCACACATGGCCCATTTCTCTTGGAGATACCACATGATGAATTCCACACAACAGACCTGATACACTGAACAACAACCACAGCAGACCTCATTTTTAAGAATTGGTGTGAGCAGCTAAATTTAGAATAGGCTCTACCCACAATTTGGACCCACACCACACCCTTCTTTTCCCCCCAACCCCCTGTACACTCCCCCTTTCCTCCCCCAGTTGCTTTCTTAGATTACCCAGCAGAGGGGGTAGTTGACCCCCTCTCATCATGAATTTATCCAAGTCTTTTCAACTCACAACAGCACAGACCCAACTTTTGGAGAGGGGGGGTTGTCTTTCATTTCACTCTACACTCCAAATGTCATATATGTATATAATCACTTGCACATTTAGCAAAAAACACTACATTGGGGAAACCCAGTATACAATAGAAAATAGACTTAAACAGCATTCTATACAATATCAAACGGGCCCATTTACACACAGAACTAGTGACTCATTTCCAGGATCACCCCATCAATGAACGCAATGAAAGCACTTATGCTGATTATAGACACTTAATAGCGCGTTTTTAAGTTTCAAAAGATTGCGACTCCCGCCCTTTGCCTCACAATGGTTTGATCCACTGCAGGTCATTCGTTTTGTTGGAAGCCTTCACACACACCTGCTGAATTTGCAGAGCTGGCGCGCAAACTAAAGCAAACGTTAACTATCAAGCTAGCTCACCCTAAAAGTGTTTTGAAACACATAACCTGTCATTATGAAAATCACTGTATTCAAACCTGTGTAGATCAGTCAATTCTTAACTTAAAGACTTAAAACTCAGGATTCTGTAAGTGGCTATGTCAATAAAGACATGTGTTTACTTATAGCTTCCTGTGCCAACCGGAAGTGCCTTTAATTGGGTCACACTGTCTGTTTTGAAGGGTTAAAAAAGTCACATCTTTCCAAAACTTCACATGTGTGACTAGGTAACCCTCCTAAACTGTAAATCAGTAATTTCCGCCAGCAGATGTCAAAGAAAAGCTCTCACACACACACACACACAGCAAGGATGGAGTGAAAAGGTGTGGTGCTGAAAGACACAGAGAGCAGGCAAGGGCATAAACATAATCTCTAGGCCGTGCAGAGTTCAACGAGATATCCCGTAGCTCGCTCGGTCTGAGCGCAGCGACCATGAGAAAAGTAGGCCCAAAATGTCATTTGTTTTGGGTGACAGTGAGAGAACTGCTAGGGTGAGAAGCACAATTCGACCTCAGGTACGTTCCTGAGATCCTCCCGATCCGTGCAAGCCTAACCTTGGCCGTGTGGCATTAACCCTTAGCAGTTAAAAGAAGGTGTTTACTTCAAACAGTTTGCATTGACTTCTCTCCCCATAGGAATACATTGCCTGCACCTCTAAATTCAACCTGAAGCCTATGTGGGTTATGAATGCCTTATGAACCTGTCTTCTATGACAGTCCATCAGACCACTATGAGGTCTACCTGTGTCGAATCTAAGCATCCTGGAGCATCCGGAAGTGGTTAAATTCACCCAAAAGGTATTTTGATGTACATAACCTGCAAATGTGAAAATGACTGCATTCAACCCTGTCTAGATCAGTCAATTTTTAACATAAAGACTTTAAACTCAGGATTCTGTAAGAGAATACCCCAAGCAAGATATGTGTTTACGTATAGCTTCCTGTGCCAACCGGAAGTGCCTTTAATTGGGTCACACTGTCTGTTTTGAACTTGCATTGGCCAAGTGCCCACATCAACCTACAATTTACTCATAACCCACTTCCAGGAGCACCCCATCACTCACCTTACCATATCAGGGTTACAGTCACATATAGGCTGGACCTGTGGGCCTCTGGACCTGTGGGCAGCACGGGAGTGGATCCAGAACCTACAGACAATAACACCAAATGGCCTGTATTAGAAAATGGGTTTTAACAGACAGGAAAATGGATGGAGAAGAACATGGTTTTATTCATAATTTATTTCTACTCTATATATTTATGGTTTGTTTGGTTTTAGTTTGGCACTTCCTCTTTTAGGTTTTTCCTTTCCTTTAACAAAACAATGAAACCATTTAAATGCACAATATGGCGTTTATGTTCATATTTAACAACACTATGGTTGAATGAATCTCTCACCACATCGACTTCTGCACTGCCACCCAGAAAAAGAGGCAACTTGGAGCTTACCTCAGTTTAATTTATGATCCTAGGAGGACATCTACGGGCCTTTAAGTATTACACCAAATGGCAAGGTGGCAGATTGGAATTTGAAGGGAAATAAACCAATACTAGTCTTGGGAGACTCAAATGTTAATAGAATCCCTCCATTTCATAACCCATAACCCATACAAGTGGAGAGTTACCCTGGAGCAACATTTTACCATTTCAAAAAGGTCCTGGAGAAAACAGAGGTTCATTTAGACACCAGCATGCATAGTGGTTCTCTCGGTGGGCATAAACAATATGGATAATGACCCATACAAAACATCAAACAGAATGCATCAATGCACAAGGAAGCAAGAGTCACTTTTTCCCTAATGCAATTATTTACATCCCCATTATTAACCACTCACACCTCCTTTCACCAGATCGAAAACGGAACCTCAAAGTCATTAACGGTTACATCACCACACATGGCCCATTTCTCTTGGAGATACCACATGATGAATTCCACACAACAGACCTGATACACTGAACAACAACCACAGCAGACCTCATTTTTAAGAATTGGTGTGAGCAGCTAAATTTAGAATAGGCTCTACCCACAATTTGGACCCACACCACACCCTTCTTTTCCCCCCAACCCCCTGTACACTCCCCCTTTCCTCCCCCAGTTGCTTTCTTAGATTACCCAGCAGAGGGGGTAGTTGACCCCCTCTCATCATGAATTTATCCAAGTCTTTTCAACTCACAACAGCACAGACCCAACTTTTGGAGAGGGGGGGTTGTCTTTCATTTCACTCTACACTCCAAATGTCATATATGTATATAATCACTTGCACATTTAGCAAAAAACACTACATTGGGGAAACCCAGTATACAATAGAAAATAGACTTAAACAGCATTCTATACAATATCAAACGGGCCCATTTACACACAGAACTAGTGACTCATTTCCAGGATCACCCCATCACTTACCTCAATATATCAGGATTACAGTCGTGTTCTGGGTGGACCAGTGGGCGGCAAAAAGCAGTGGACCGTAAGAGACCTACAATTACACCGAGCGGTCAACAAATCACTAGAAAAAAAAAAAAAAAAAAGGTTTCCGGACCCGTATCTCCCATTTCCCAAGTGGACGCAAACACGGCAAAAATCTACCGCATACACAGGATCCCAAATGGACAAAAACGCGATGGTTGCTAGACCATCCCGGAGCGGGACAAAGTAGTAAAGCCACCACAAGACCTCAAACCTCACAATTTCCATTTTCGACAGATAAAGTTCATTATAAACATACCAGCAGGTTAAAATATCAAAACAAAATATGTGACCAATGGCATTAAATTGGGGACAGGCCGAAAGGCATGAAACATGTATGGCAATTTAGCGAGTTAACCCGCTAGCTAATTTGTCCTGTGGTATAAACATTGCGTTATTTTTTTACCTGAATTACACAAATTCCTCTACTCCGACAATTAATCCACACATAAAACGGTCAACTGAATCGTTTCTAGTCATCCCTCCTTCTTCATCTTTGAATTTATATATATATAATTTATAACTAACCTGTCTCACGACGGTCTAAACCCAGCTCACGTTCCCTATTAGTGGGTGAACAATCCAACGCTTGGTGAATTCTGCTTCACAACACAAATCAGTTCTTCAATCAACCACGTGAGTGAGGAGATATCACGTGCATAGGCAGAAATCCCAGGGGGGGACACGACCCCCCTATCCTGGGAAAAATATGATTTCCCCCCCCAATATATCACTGTAAACATATCTATGTAATTTCAATAATATGAATGAACGCAATGAAAGCACTTATGCTGATTATAGACACTTAATAGCGCGTTTTTAAGTTTCAAAAGATTGCGACTCCCGCCCTTTGCCTCACAATGGTTTGATCCAACAAAACTAATGACCTGCAGTGGACGCCTTCACACACACCTGCTGAATTTGCAGAGCTGGCGCGCAAACTAAAGCAAACGTTAACTATCAAGCTAGCTCACCCTAAAAGTGTTTTGAAACACATAACCTGTCATTATGAAAATCACTGTATTCAAACCTGTGTAGATCAGTCAATTCTTAACTTAAAGACTTAAAACTCAGGATTCTGTAAGTGGCTATGTCAATAAAGACATGTGTTTACTTATAGCTTCCTGTGCCAACCGGAAGTGCCTTTAATTGGGTCACACTGTCTGTTTTGAAGGGTTAAAAAAGTCACATCTTTCCTAAACTTCACATGTGTGACTAGTGTAAGGAAGTGCTATTTCTTATGCAGGTGACCAGCCTACTGCTATTACATTGCTATAACTGAGACAACGTATTTTCACAGTAAAACATGTTAGGTCCCATACAGGATAGCTCCCACACCCACACACACAGCACACACACATTACACACACTAACTGCCGAGGACACACAGATAAGACATACACCCACACATTGGGAGGAAGAGACAGCCTTGACTTGCAGAAACCAGCGCACACACCTAATCTCCTTTCTAGCCGAACATTGTGTGACTGAGGACAGCGCACACACCTAATCTCCTTTTTAGCTGAACATTGTGTGGCAAAGAACAAGACTCAGAGGGATGACGGACGGCCCAACAGGGCCAATCCAAGAAGACTACACCTCAGCCTGAACCAACCCGAAGACCCGATCTTCTAGAATCAACCTACTTTCTGTTCTGTATATGAGACATGTGCACTCTGTTATCTGCGCTCTTTTCTGCTGGTTCCTTAAGAACCGAATGAAATGGGCCCGTATACGTTGTACCAGATATCTTTACTCATAATTAAACTGTCACTTGTCATACAATAGACCACCTTGTCTGAATCGATCCTTGACCGGCTCACCCTCCTACATATCCCATTATTAACAGAAACTTGGTAGCAGAGGGATGGTTTACTAACGACCCAGTCCAGAGTGGTTGATGTGGGTGTGAGGGGGCGAGTTGGTGAAAGGACGGTTCCCGGAGGACAGGTGAAAACCATTCGGGGGTGGACAACAATTCTGCTCAACTCGGGAAACTGATCTCTGGTCGACCACAAAATAAGGTAAGCAAAACCTGTTTTATCAAACTTTGCATATTGTCGAATAGTCATACCAAATTACGATCAGTAGTACCGAGTGTGGGTAAGAATTTTTGTGTAAATTTTACGTAAATAATGGACTTGAAATTGACAGTGAAGTAAACATATGTGGTAATTAGAATATCCCGATAGTCCGGCATGAGAACGGTCCGGTGGCAGACACCGGTAAGGGATGAGTAGTAGTTAGAATATTCCGATAGTCCGGCATGAGAACGGTCCGGTGGCAGACACCGGTAAGGGATATTTAGTAGTAGACCTAATATTAATAGAATATTCTGATAGTCCGGCTGTGAACGGTCTGGTGGCAGACACCAGTAAGGAATAAAATATAGTCTAGGATAGATTTTCACCGATAGTCCGGCTAGTGACCGGTCCAGCTGTGTCTGGTAAGGTGGTCTATTATTGAGTATTGATGTGATCAGGATTATATTCTTTGTATAAGTGATATTCGTTCGGGCGTCTGAAAAAGGGCGTGATCAGTTTTATCATTAACATCTGAGTGTGATTCGATCATCCATCTGCAAAAGATAAATTCAATTAGTGTTTTAGAGAAAACCAATAGCCGGTAGTGTCCGGTGAGGTAAAATCCAATAGCCGGTAGTGTCCGGTGAGGTGTCTACAATAGATTAATTGTATGTTGGACTGAAAAGTCCGCTTTGTGTTGTGGCCAGAATGAATGTGATAAATGTACGAATGTGTGATGTCATAGAATAAGATGTTCTAATTGATCAATTTTGTTTAAGACTATGTCCATGTAAGAATATTTGTGTGTTGACTATAGACTAAATGTAAACGGCGTTTCACAAGTCCCTGATATCATTACCAATATTTAAAATTATTGTGGAAAAAGTATTTCCTAAATTCAAAAAAATATATATATATATATATTATATGAGGTTTGAACTATACTAATATTGTAGAATTACATAATCAACATCTGAACATACTTACGTTAAACATTAATTGAGCCACTGAATAATAGATAAGATATACACTAGGGACGGGGCGAAGGGTGTGTTCGATGTAAAACGGGAGTGATGTTCTAACCAAGTGCTGAGAAATAAGGTAGATTTATTTTGTTCTTTTAATTAATTTACACAAGTACTTCCCGGTTATTGATTTTGGTTTGATTGTTCAGATAACACCACTGAAATTAAACAGGAGGTTAAGGTATACTAACATTAGAATCTGTTTTCATTATGGGGAACAATGAAAGGCCCGCAGAGTGGATTGCAGGCTGATATTATTTTACGTTAAAGGGACAGTGCACGTTTATCACAATTGTGTGAGTTTATTGGCAGGGTATAAAGCATTTTGGGGAGACAATCCTTTAAAGACTGAATGAGTTACATGAAACATTGAGGAAATTTAAAACAAATTATTTGAAGGTATTATTATAATTATTAGGTTTTGTTTGTAGCAAACGTTTTGGGTTTAAGGGGATTTCCATGTTCCCAGAGACAAGATATCTTAAAGGGGTACACTCACATATGAATTATTATACGTTTTTATTTTCTGAGTCTTAATTAAATAGGTGAAATCTTTTGATAGAGGAATGTTGTTTAATATAGTAAGAAACACTTCTTTGAAGGGGTGGTATGACTTATGACCTCCATTGTAACTTTCCTTTGGGGTCTGATCAGCCTCATTGGAAAGCAATTTGGATGGAGAATCTAGGGTAATTTGTAATACTGATATTAAGGTAATTTAATACAAAAAGGCAGTGAAATTTACATTATAGTGTCATTATATTTTCTCTGATGAACGTGGTGTGAAAATTTAGCTAGGATAAGTTTTATTTATGGTAGACTCATGTTAAGTATTTGGGACATATTTTGAGCAAACAGGGCAGGGAAGAAATTGAGATATTTGTGTTTGGTTTTAACACCTGTATATAGGGGGTGCCATTTGAATATTTAATTTGTGGTCATGGGTAATACGGTTTGTTTTTGTTTTTATTTTTTAAGGTAAATTAATTATAGTGGGGTTTAATTAACCTATATAAGGACTTTAGAAAGTGCCACCATAGACATGTTTTTCTAAAAAAAAAAATCCATGAGTTTAGATAAAGCCAAACAGTGAGACATTTAGTTCAAATTTGGAAACATGAGAAAACGAGCTACAGACAGATAAGGGGAAAAGGCAGACAGAAGAGCCCTCCCCTGCACTGCAGAGACCTTGAAGGTTGGAGAGCAGAGAGGATAAGTTTTAAAAGGGAGCCAGGACGAGCAAAGATAACAGAATGTGTAGATAACAGTTACTGAGTGGAGACAAAAGGGAGAATTGGACATGTGGAAAATGAAAGGGGCGCTCCTACATGATAATGTCAGAACAGAAGGATAATATACTAATCTTACCTAAGTCATTATTTAGAGTAGGTAAGGTTGTTACCTGGGCAGAGCCAGGTATCAAAAGGGGGATGGGTAAATTGTGGTCTAGGATAGGATGGGGCCTATTGGATAAGAAACTAAATATATAATCAGATAAAACATATGAGAAACTGTTTGTTAACCAAGCCTGTATGTCCAGGATTTTATGCATTACAGGTGAACTACAGGTGAAGTCACTCAATCCAGTCCCAGAGGCTTGTTGGGGGGACCATACAAGGACTCCTGGTGACAGCTAGCTGAAAGAGCTACCCGGATTCATATCGCACGGGGGAGGGTAGGACACATGACACTGTCGAACAAAAAACAGTGTTCGAGAGGAGAACTGGAATTAACAGAATTCCGGGGGCCATCTCTCGAATGAAGTAACCCTCCCTGTCCTGTCACCCCTGTTTTTGTTCATAGAAGTGAAGATGTGTCTGTCTCTTGCTAGTGATGTGTTCTCTGGGAGAGGGTGGGGCTTTACAGGAGTGTCAGTGTACCTGTGTAATGGGGGAGGGTGTCCATATGGGGATTACATGATAACCAACTTGGGACAATTCTAGGATTGGAGAAGAGGGTATTCTTATAGCATAGGGGATCCCACAAAGGTGGATAGGTTTTCCATCATATGGGGAAAACCTGGTAGCACTGTTGAACTTTGTAAAGGTGATGAAATCCTACTAACCATCAAAACTATTAAGCTCTCTGATGCAGGCACTTACACCCTCGGACTACAAAGGACCGGGACAGACACGATGGGTGTGTTTTCTATTAGGGAGCTGCCAAAACCAGAGGTCCCAGACGAACCAGGGCCAGACACACTCCTCTACCACCCCTGGACCGAACCTGCCACCTACCACCACTGTGTTAAAAAATCCTATTCAGGTAATTAATGTTAGAGACTACACAGCTATTGATCAATTAGGCACTGAGACTGGGTTTGATGGTAGGGACAATTTGTGGCTGTCTTATATGAGGTACACAGCTAAAACCCTGAGAAGAAAGGACTGCACTATTTGTAGTCATGCTAGACTTGTTCTGGCTACACACCCATTTGCTATAGGAGAAGGAGAGGGGTGGTTGTGTATTCTGAGAGGTTTTTACCAGGTTCAGCCCAATTCAACCCTCTGTTCCTCTTTGAGCCTTGTGTTTCCTACAGTACCTCCTCACTGGGCCCCTTGGGGTGTTAAGGCATATGGGGGCAATTACAGTTGCATCACGGGTACAGGTAATGGCATGGACTATGGGAGATTGCCTGAAGCTGATTGCAGCAGTAACATAACCATTTATGCCACTTGGCCAGTTACAGGCCTAAACCAAACTAGTGGTCTGGCTGATGTGTGGTGGATATGTGGACCCAAAAGAGTACTGAGACCCATTCTTAGAGGAGACTGGCAAGGTATGTATGCTCTGACCAGTTTGATAATTCCACTGACCATTGTTGATGTTACTTCTGAACAGCTGTTGGGTTCTGTATCCAGGGGACCTGAAAACATTCCATCCCATGGGAGACATAGATGTAGTGCTCCATGGACAGAGGATGTAGTTGACATACACACTAACCTGTTGAGAGTGCCAATGGGGGTTCCTCATGAGTTTCAGGCCTTGGGTAGGAATGATGGACTCTGGCACTTACTACCTATTATAGGTCCAGCCATAGTGGATGCTAGACAGACTGCATGGATCAGTTATATCTACTATAATCAACAGCGTTTTGTGAATTACCCCCGTGATGCACTCACTGGTCTGTCTGAACAGCTTGAGGCCACATCTAGGGTTGCCAGACAGTCTGCAAGATGTTCGGTGAACAATGTTGCACGTATATTCCTAATAACACCACTCCAGATGGTGGTATAGCTAAGGCCTTTAATGGGCTTGGTGCACTATCTGCTGAGATGAGGACCATGGCGGGGGTGGAGGAGTCTGGACTGTTCTTTTGGTTGGGAGCCTGGTTTGGTAAGTACACTGGTATGGTGGTTACTGGATTTCTGACCCTAATTCTTGTATTTGTATTATTGATGTGTTGTGCTGCTTGCATCATACCGTGTTTTAAGAAGTCTGTTACAGATGTGACTCTAACATGTTTAATCCCATTAATGACTACGGATAACCCCAGTTGTAATTGCTCTGCCTGGGATGCTGTCTATCCCATGACTAAATCTACTGCTAGGAAACCATTGTTTTCCAACAAGGTTGCCAGGGCACATTTCACCTGTGTCAAAATGACGGGAGGCGGTACTAATGTGGGACAGGTTCCTGGGAATTGGTGTCTGGATACAATCAACATTGTTGGGAGTTTCAGTCCAATATCCAGAGCAGATGTGAGGTGGTGGTGTGGCAACACTGTCCTGTTTGATAAATTACCCTCCAATACTACTGGAAGCTGTGCACTTGTTACTCTCCTTTTGCCTGTTTCTATCTACCCTACAGAGGCTGGAGACCTCATCCTTAGGGTCCAGAGGGTGAACCCTGAATATCCAGGGGACGTTCCAGGCGTGCCACCACCCCATCTAGTGGTGATCCGACGTACATAGACGCCATTGGAGTCCCAAGGGGAGTTCCTGACGAGTACAAGTTGGTGGATCAGGTGGCAGCTGGGTTTGAGTCCTCCATTTGTTGGTGGTGCACTGTTAATAAAAATGTGGATAGAATACATTCCAGAATCGCATTGCAGTGGATATGCTACCGGCAGAGAAAGGTGGAGCTTGCACTATGTTTGGTGAACAGTGTTGTATTTTCATCCCTAATAACACAGCCTCCGATGGTAGCTTGACCGTAGCCCTAGAAGGTTTGAGGACTCTTAATGGTAAAATGAAATCTCATTCTGGGATTGATACCTCAATGTGGGACTCCTGGATGAGTGCCTTTGGTAAATATAAAACCCTGGTCTCCTCCATTTTGGTCTCCATTTCGGTGTTCGCGGCCATTTTGGTTCTCTGTGGATGCTGTTGCATTCCATGTATCCGTTCCCTCACCACTAGGGTTATCTCTAGAGCTATTGACCCTTCCCCCCTTTCCCAGATGTTTCCTCTGCTTGCTAATGACCTGCCCGAATTTGAGGATGAGGTTGAGAGTGCCTACTAGGTTTTGTTTTTCTTTTCATGAAATGCTATGACTGCTGAAATAAGGGATAATGAGTGACACCCTAGTGGGTGTCAAAAAGGGGGGCTTAAATTTCACATCATTTTCTTTTGTTCTGTTTTTCAATGAGCTGTTGTTCTCTTTTGGCATGAGGGTTGCAAGTTCCTAGGTGGCTGGTAGCCAATCTAGTACATAGTGGGATCGAATGGAGAACATGAAGGTATTTTCAACTTTGTAATTGTTAGCCTAGTTTATGTCACATCTCTTAGGAGATGTGAAGAGAGGGAATCACAACACTTTTCCTTCTGGGAAAAGTTTTCTTTTTGTGTCTGGATCTAGTTAGGTTGTGTCACGTCTCTGGGGAGACGTGAAGAGAGGGATTTGTAAGGAAGTGCTATTTCTTATGCAGGTGACCAGCCTACTGCTATTACATTGCTATAACTGAGACAACGTATTTTCACAGTAAAACATGTTAGGTCCCATACAGGATAGCTCCCACACCCACACACACAGCACACACACATTACACACACTAACTGCCGAGGACACACAGATAAGACATACACCCACACATTGGGAGGAAGAGACAGCCTTGACTTGCAGAAACCAGCGCACACACCTAATCTCCTTTCTAGCCGAACATTGTGTGACTGAGGACAGCGCACACACCTAATCTCCTTTTTAGCTGAACATTGTGTGGCAAAGAACAAGACTCAGAGGGATGACGGACGGCCCAACAGGGCCAATCCAAGAAGACTACACCTCAGCCTGAACCAACCCGAAGACCCGATCTTCTAGAATCAACCTACTTTCTGTTCTGTATATGAGACATGTGCACTCTGTTATCTGCGCTCTTTTCTGCTGGTTCCTTAAGAACCGAATGAAATGGGCCCGTATACGTTGTACCAGATATCTTTACTCATAATTAAACTGTCACTTGTCATACAATAGACCACCTTGTCTGAATCGATCCTTGACCGGCTCACCCTCCTACATATCCCATTATTAACACTAGGTAACCCTCCTAAACTGTAAATCAGTAATTTCCGCCAGCAGATGTCAAAGAAAAGCTCTCACACACACACACACACACACAGCAAGGATGGAGTGAAAAGGTGTGGTGCTGAAAGACACAGAGAGCAGGCAAGGGCATAAACATAATCTCTAGGCCGTGCAGAGTTCAACGAGATATCCCGTAGCTCGCTCGGTCTGAGCGCAGCGACCATGAGAAAAGTAGGCCCAAAATGTCATTTGTTTTGGGTGACAGTGAGAGAACTGCTAGGGTGAGAAGCACAATTCGACCTCAGGTACGTTCCTGAGGTCCTCCCGATCCGTGCAAGCCTAACCTTGGCCGTGTGGCATTAACCCTTAGCAGTTAAAAGAAGGTGTTTACTTCAAACAGTTTGCATTGACTTCTCTCCCCATAGGAATACATTGCCTGCACCTCTAAATTCAACCTGAAGCCTATGTGGGTTATGAATGCCTTATGAACCTGTCTTCTATGACAGTCCATCAGACCACTATGAGGTCTACCTGTGTCGAATCTAAGCATCCTGGAGCATCCGGAAGTGGTTAAATTCACCCAAAAGGTATTTTGATGTACATAACCTGCAAATGTGAAAATGACTGCATTCAACCCTGTCTAGATCAGTCAATTTTTAACATAAAGACTTTAAACTCAGGATTCTGTAAGAGAATACCCCAAGCAAGATATGTGTTTACGTATAGCTTCCTGTGCCAACCGGAAGTGCCTTTAATTGGGTCACACTGTCTGTTTTGAACTTGCATTGGCCAAGTGCCCACATCAACCTACAATTTACTCATAACCCACTTCCAGGAGCACCCCATCACTTACCTTACCATATCAGGGTTACAGTCACATATAGGCTGGACCTGTGGGCCTCTGGACCTGTGGGCAGCACGGGAGTGGATCCAGAACCTACAGACAATAACACCAAATGGCCTGTATTAGAAAATGGGTTTTAACAGACAGGAAAATGGATGGAGAAGAACATGGTTTTATTCATAATTTATTTCTACTCTATATATTTATGGTTTGTTTGGTTTTAGTTTGGCACTTCCTCTTTTAGGTTTTTCCTTTCCTTTAACAAAACAATGAAACCATTTAAATGCACAATATGGCGTTTATGTTCATATTTAACAACACTATGGTTGAATGAATCTCTCACCACATCGACTTCTGCACTGCCACCCAGAAAAAGAGGCAACTTGGAGCTTACCTCAGTTTAATTTATGATCCTAGGAGGACATCTACGGGCCTTTAAGTATTACACCAAATGGCAAGGTGGCAGATTGGAATTTGAAGGGAAATAAACCAATACTAGTCTTGGGAGACTCAAATGTTAATAGAATCCCTCCATTTCATAACCCATAACCCATACAAGTGGAGAGTTACCCTGGAGCAACATTTTACCATTTCAAAAAGGTCCTGGAGAAAACAGAGGTTCATTTAGACACCAGCATGCATAGTGGTTCTCTCGGTGGGCATAAACAATATGGATAATGACCCATACAAAACATCAAACAGAATGCATCAATGCACAAGGAAGCAATAGTCACTTTTTCCCTAATGCAATTATTTACATCCCCATTATTAACCACTCACACCTCCTTTCACCAGATCGAAAACGGAACCTCAAAGTCATTAACGGTTACATCACCACACATGGCCCATTTCTCTTGGAGATACCACATGATGAATTCCACACAACAGACCTGATACACTGAACAACAACCACAGCAGACCTCATTTTTAAGAATTGGTGTGAGCAGCTAAATTTAGAATAGGCTCTACCCACAATTTGGACCCACACCACACCCTTCTTTTCCCCCCAACCCCCTGTACACTCCCCCTTTCCTCCCCCAGTTGCTTTCTTAGATTACCCAGCAGAGGGGGTAGTTGACCCCCTCTCATCATGAATTTATCCAAGTCTTTTCAACTCACAACAGCACAGACCCAACTTTTGGAGAGGGGGGGTTGTCTTTCATTTCACTCTACACTCCAAATGTCATATATGTATATAATCACTTGCACATTTAGCAAAAAACACTACATTGGGGAAACCCAGTATACAATAGAAAATAGACTTAAACAGCATTCTATACAATATCAAACGGGCCCATTTACACACAGAACTAGTGACTCATTTCCAGGATCACCCCATCAATGAACGCAATGAAAGCACTTATGCTGATTATAGACACTTAATAGCGCGTTTTTAAGTTTCAAAAGATTGCGACTCCCGCCCTTTGCCTCACAATGGTTTGATCCACTGCAGGTCATTCGTTTTGTTGGAAGCCTTCACACACACCTGCTGAATTTGCAGAGCTGGCGCGCAAACTAAAGCAAACGTTAACTATCAAGCTAGCTCACCCTAAAAGTGTTTTGAAACACATAACCTGTCATTATGAAAATCACTGTATTCAAACCTGTGTAGATCAGTCAATTCTTAACTTAAAGACTTAAAACTCAGGATTCTGTAAGTGGCTATGTCAATAAAGACATGTGTTTACTTATAGCTTCCTGTGCCAACCGGAAGTGCCTTTAATTGGGTCACACTGTCTGTTTTGAAGGGTTAAAAAAGTCACATCTTTCCAAAACTTCACATGTGTGACTAGGTAACCCTCCTAAACTGTAAATCAGTAATTTCCGCCAGCAGATGTCAAAGAAAAGCTCTCACACACACACACACACACAGCAAGGATGGAGTGAAAAGGTGTGGTGCTGAAAGACACAGAGAGCAGGCAAGGGCATAAACATAATCTCTAGGCCGTGCAGAGTTCAACGAGATATCCCGTAGCTCGCTCGGTCTGAGCGCAGCGACCATGAGAAAAGTAGGCCCAAAATGTCATTTGTTTTGGGTGACAGTGAGAGAACTGCTAGGGTGAGAAGCACAATTCGACCTCAGGTACGTTCCTGAGGTCCTCCCGATCCGTGCAAGCCTAACCTTGGCCGTGTGGCATTAACCCTTAGCAGTTAAAAGAAGGTGTTTACTTCAAACAGTTTGCATTGACTTCTCTCCCCATAGGAATACATTGCCTGCACCTCTAAATTCAACCTGAAGCCTATGTGGGTTATGAATGCCTTATGAACCTGTCTTCTATGACAGTCCATCAGACCACTATGAGGTCTACCTGTGTCGAATCTAAGCATCCTGGAGCATCCGGAAGTGGTTAAATTCACCCAAAAGGTATTTTGATGTACATAACCTGCAAATGTGAAAATGACTGCATTCAACCCTGTCTAGATCAGTCAATTTTTAACATAAAGACTTTAAACTCAGGATTCTGTAAGAGAATACCCCAAGCAAGATATGTGTTTACGTATAGCTTCCTGTGCCAACCGGAAGTGCCTTTAATTGGGTCACACTGTCTGTTTTGAACTTGCATTGGCCAAGTGCCCACATCAACCTACAATTTACTCATAACCCACTTCCAGGAGCACCCCATCACTCACCTTACCATATCAGGGTTACAGTCACATATAGGCTGGACCTGTGGGCCTCTGGACCTGTGGGCAGCACGGGAGTGGATCCAGAACCTACAGACAATAACACCAAATGGCCTGTATTAGAAAATGGGTTTTAACAGACAGGAAAATGGATGGAGAAGAACATGGTTTTATTCATAATTTATTTCTACTCTATATATTTATGGTTTGTTTGGTTTTAGTTTGGCACTTCCTCTTTTAGGTTTTTCCTTTCCTTTAACAAAACAATGAAACCATTTAAATGCACAATATGGCGTTTATGTTCATATTTAACAACACTATGGTTGAATGAATCTCTCACCACATCGACTTCTGCACTGCCACCCAGAAAAAGAGGCAACTTGGAGCTTACCTCAGTTTAATTTATGATCCTAGGAGGACATCTACGGGCCTTTAAGTATTACACCAAATGGCAAGGTGGCAGATTGGAATTTGAAGGGAAATAAACCAATACTAGTCTTGGGAGACTCAAATGTTAATAGAATCCCTCCATTTCATAACCCATAACCCATACAAGTGGAGAGTTACCCTGGAGCAACATTTTACCATTTCAAAAAGGTCCTGGAGAAAACAGAGGTTCATTTAGACACCAGCATGCATAGTGGTTCTCTCGGTGGGCATAAACAATATGGATAATGACCCATACAAAACATCAAACAGAATGCATCAATGCACAAGGAAGCAAGAGTCACTTTTTCCCTAATGCAATTATTTACATCCCCATTATTAACCACTCACACCTCCTTTCACCAGATCGAAAACGGAACCTCAAAGTCATTAACGGTTACATCACCACACATGGCCCATTTCTCTTGGAGATACCACATGATGAATTCCACACAACAGACCTGATACACTGAACAACAACCACAGCAGACCTCATTTTTAAGAATTGGTGTGAGCAGCTAAATTTAGAATAGGCTCTACCCACAATTTGGACCCACACCACACCCTTCTTTTCCCCCCAACCCCCTGTACACTCCCCCTTTCCTCCCCCAGTTGCTTTCTTAGATTACCCAGCAGAGGGGGTAGTTGACCCCCTCTCATCATGAATTTATCCAAGTCTTTTCAACTCACAACAGCACAGACCCAACTTTTGGAGAGGGGGGGTTGTCTTTCATTTCACTCTACACTCCAAATGTCATATATGTATATAATCACTTGCACATTTAGCAAAAAACACTACATTGGGGAAACCCAGTATACAATAGAAAATAGACTTAAACAGCATTCTATACAATATCAAACGGGCCCATTTACACACAGAACTAGTGACTCATTTCCAGGATCACCCCATCAATGAACGCAATGAAAGCACTTATGCTGATTATAGACACTTAATAGCGCGTTTTTAAGTTTCAAAAGATTGCGACTCCCGCCCTTTGCCTCACAATGGTTTGATCCACTGCAGGTCATTCGTTTTGTTGGAAGCCTTCACACACACCTGCTGAATTTGCAGAGCTGGCGCGCAAACTAAAGCAAACGTTAACTATCAAGCTAGCTCACCCTAAAAGTGTTTTGAAACACATAACCTGTCATTATGAAAATCACTGTATTCAAACCTGTGTAGATCAGTCAATTCTTAACTTAAAGACTTAAAACTCAGGATTCTGTAAGTGGCTATGTCAATAAAGACATGTGTTTACTTATAGCTTCCTGTGCCAACCGGAAGTGCCTTTAATTGGGTCACACTGTCTGTTTTGAAGGGTTAAAAAAGTCACATCTTTCCAAAACTTCACATGTGTGACTAGGTAACCCTCCTAAACTGTAAATCAGTAATTTCCGCCAGCAGATGTCAAAGAAAAGCTCTCACACACACACACACACACAGCAAGGATGGAGTGAAAAGGTGTGGTGCTGAAAGACACAGAGAGCAGGCAAGGGCATAAACATAATCTCTAGGCCGTGCAGAGTTCAACGAGATATCCCGTAGCTCGCTCGGTCTGAGCGCAGCGACCATGAGAAAAGTAGGCCCAAAATGTCATTTGTTTTGGGTGACAGTGAGAGAACTGCTAGGGTGAGAAGCACAATTCGACCTCAGGTACGTTCCTGAGATCCTCCCGATCCGTGCAAGCCTAACCTTGGCCGTGTGGCATTAACCCTTAGCAGTTAAAAGAAGGTGTTTACTTCAAACAGTTTGCATTGACTTCTCTCCCCATAGGAATACATTGCCTGCACCTCTAAATTCAACCTGAAGCCTATGTGGGTTATGAATGCCTTATGAACCTGTCTTCTATGACAGTCCATCAGACCACTATGAGGTCTACCTGTGTCGAATCTAAGCATCCTGGAGCATCCGGAAGTGGTTAAATTCACCCAAAAGGTATTTTGATGTACATAACCTGCAAATGTGAAAATGACTGCATTCAACCCTGTCTAGATCAGTCAATTTTTAACATAAAGACTTTAAACTCAGGATTCTGTAAGAGAATACCCCAAGCAAGATATGTGTTTACGTATAGCTTCCTGTGCCAACCGGAAGTGCCTTTAATTGGGTCACACTGTCTGTTTTGAACTTGCATTGGCCAAGTGCCCACATCAACCTACAATTTACTCATAACCCACTTCCAGGAGCACCCCATCACTCACCTTACCATATCAGGGTTACAGTCACATATAGGCTGGACCTGTGGGCCTCTGGACCTGTGGGCAGCACGGGAGTGGATCCAGAACCTACAGACAATAACACCAAATGGCCTGTATTAGAAAATGGGTTTTAACAGACAGGAAAATGGATGGAGAAGAACATGGTTTTATTCATAATTTATTTCTACTCTATATATTTATGGTTTGTTTGGTTTTAGTTTGGCACTTCCTCTTTTAGGTTTTTCCTTTCCTTTAACAAAACAATGAAACCATTTAAATGCACAATATGGCGTTTATGTTCATATTTAACAACACTATGGTTGAATGAATCTCTCACCACATCGACTTCTGCACTGCCACCCAGAAAAAGAGGCAACTTGGAGCTTACCTCAGTTTAATTTATGATCCTAGGAGGACATCTACGGGCCTTTAAGTATTACACCAAATGGCAAGGTGGCAGATTGGAATTTGAAGGGAAATAAACCAATACTAGTCTTGGGAGACTCAAATGTTAATAGAATCCCTCCATTTCATAACCCATAACCCATACAAGTGGAGAGTTACCCTGGAGCAACATTTTACCATTTCAAAAAGGTCCTGGAGAAAACAGAGGTTCATTTAGACACCAGCATGCATAGTGGTTCTCTCGGTGGGCATAAACAATATGGATAATGACCCATACAAAACATCAAACAGAATGCATCAATGCACAAGGAAGCAAGAGTCACTTTTTCCCTAATGCAATTATTTACATCCCCATTATTAACCACTCACACCTCCTTTCACCAGATCGAAAACGGAACCTCAAAGTCATTAACGGTTACATCACCACACATGGCCCATTTCTCTTGGAGATACCACATGATGAATTCCACACAACAGACCTGATACACTGAACAACAACCACAGCAGACCTCATTTTTAAGAATTGGTGTGAGCAGCTAAATTTAGAATAGGCTCTACCCACAATTTGGACCCACACCACACCCTTCTTTTCCCCCCAACCCCCTGTACACTCCCCCTTTCCTCCCCCAGTTGCTTTCTTAGATTACCCAGCAGAGGGGGTAGTTGACCCCCTCTCATCATGAATTTATCCAAGTCTTTTCAACTCACAACAGCACAGACCCAACTTTTGGAGAGGGGGGGTTGTCTTTCATTTCACTCTACACTCCAAATGTCATATATGTATATAATCACTTGCACATTTAGCAAAAAACACTACATTGGGGAAACCCAGTATACAATAGAAAATAGACTTAAACAGCATTCTATACAATATCAAACGGGCCCATTTACACACAGAACTAGTGACTCATTTCCAGGATCACCCCATCAATGAACGCAATGAAAGCACTTATGCTGATTATAGACACTTAATAGCGCGTTTTTAAGTTTCAAAAGATTGCGACTCCCGCCCTTTGCCTCACAATGGTTTGATCCACTGCAGGTCATTCGTTTTGTTGGAAGCCTTCACACACACCTGCTGAATTTGCAGAGCTGGCGCGCAAACTAAAGCAAACGTTAACTATCAAGCTAGCTCACCCTAAAAGTGTTTTGAAACACATAACCTGTCATTATGAAAATCACTGTATTCAAACCTGTGTAGATCAGTCAATTCTTAACTTAAAGACTTAAAACTCAGGATTCTGTAAGTGGCTATGTCAATAAAGACATGTGTTTACTTATAGCTTCCTGTGCCAACCGGAAGTGCCTTTAATTGGGTCACACTGTCTGTTTTGAAGGGTTAAAAAAGTCACATCTTTCCAAAACTTCACATGTGTGACTAGGTAACCCTCCTAAACTGTAAATCAGTAATTTCCGCCAGCAGATGTCAAAGAAAAGCTCTCACACACACACACACACAGCAAGGATGGAGTGAAAAGGTGTGGTGCTGAAAGACACAGAGAGCAGGCAAGGGCATAAACATAATCTCTAGGCCGTGCAGAGTTCAACGAGATATCCCGTAGCTCGCTCGGTCTGAGCGCAGCGACCATGAGAAAAGTAGGCCCAAAATGTCATTTGTTTTGGGTGACAGTGAGAGAACTGCTAGGGTGAGAAGCACAATTCGACCTCAGGTACGTTCCTGAGATCCTCCCGATCCGTGCAAGCCTAACCTTGGCCGTGTGGCATTAACCCTTAGCAGTTAAAAGAAGGTGTTTACTTCAAACAGTTTGCATTGACTTCTCTCCCCATAGGAATACATTGCCTGCACCTCTAAATTCAACCTGAAGCCTATGTGGGTTATGAATGCCTTATGAACCTGTCTTCTATGACAGTCCATCAGACCACTATGAGGTCTACCTGTGTCGAATCTAAGCATCCTGGAGCATCCGGAAGTGGTTAAATTCACCCAAAAGGTATTTTGATGTACATAACCTGCAAATGTGAAAATGACTGCATTCAACCCTGTCTAGATCAGTCAATTTTTAACATAAAGACTTTAAACTCAGGATTCTGTAAGAGAATACCCCAAGCAAGATATGTGTTTACGTATAGCTTCCTGTGCCAACCGGAAGTGCCTTTAATTGGGTCACACTGTCTATTTTGAACTTGCATTGGCCAAGTGCCCACATCAACCTACAATTTACTCATAACCCACTTCCAGGAGCACCCCATCACTCACCTTACCATATCAGGGTTACAGTCACATATAGGCTGGACCTGTGGGCCTCTGGACCTGTGGGCAGCACGGGAGTGGATCCAGAACCTACAGACAATAACACCAAATGGCCTGTATTAGAAAATGGGTTTTAACAGACAGGAAAATGGATGGAGAAGAACATGGTTTTATTCATAATTTATTTCTACTCTATATATTTATGGTTTGTTTGGTTTTAGTTTGGCACTTCCTCTTTTAGGTTTTTCCTTTCCTTTAACAAAACAATGAAACCATTTAAATGCACAATATGGCGTTTATGTTCATATTTAACAACACTATGGTTGAATGAATCTCTCACCACATCGACTTCTGCACTGCCACCCAGAAAAAGAGGCAACTTGGAGCTTACCTCAGTTTAATTTATGATCCTAGGAGGACATCTACGGGCCTTTAAGTATTACACCAAATGGCAAGGTGGCAGATTGGAATTTTAAGGGAAAT
This sequence comes from Oncorhynchus mykiss, assembly GCF_013265735.2. Taxonomy (NCBI): domain Eukaryota; kingdom Metazoa; phylum Chordata; class Actinopteri; order Salmoniformes; family Salmonidae; genus Oncorhynchus; species Oncorhynchus mykiss. Next base: position 25,071 of record NW_023494140.1, read on the forward strand.
AAACCAATACTAGTCTTGGGAGACTCAAATGTTAATAGAATCCCTCCATTTCATAACCCATAACCCATACAAGTGGAGAGTTACCCTGGAGCAACATTTTACCATTTCAAAAAGGTCCTGGAGAAAACAGAGGTTCATTTAGACACCAGCATGCATAGTGGTTCTCTCGGTGGGCATAAACAATATGGATAATGACCCATACAAAACATCAAACAGAATGCATCAATGCACAAGGAAGCAAGAGTCACTTTTTCCCTAATGCAATTATTTACATCCCCATTATTAACCACTCACACCTCCTTTCACCAGATCGAAAACGGAACCTCAAAGTCATTAACGGTTACATCACCACACATGGCCCATTTCTCTTGGAGATACCACATGATGAATTCCACACAACAGACCTGATACACTGAACAACAACCACAGCAGACCTCATTTTTAAGAATTGGTGTGAGCAGCTAAATTTAGAATAGGCTCTACCCACAATTTGGACCCACACCACACCCTTCTTTTCCCCCCAACCCCCTGTACACTCCCCCTTTCCTCCCCCAGTTGCTTTCTTAGATTACCCAGCAGAGGGGGTAGTTGACCCCCTCTCATCATGAATTTATCCAAGTCTTTTCAACTCACAACAGCACAGACCCAACTTTTGGAGAGGGGGGGTTGTCTTTCATTTCACTCTACACTCCAAATGTCATATATGTATATAATCACTTGCACATTTAGCAAAAAACACTACATTGGGGAAACCCAGTATACAATAGAAAATAGACTTAAACAGCATTCTATACAATATCAAACGGGCCCATTTACACACAGAACTAGTGACTCATTTCCAGGATCACCCCATCAATGAACGCAATGAAAGCACTTATGCTGATTATAGACACTTAATAGCGCGTTTTTAAGTTTCAAAAGATTGCGACTCCCGCCCTTTGCCTCACAATGGTTTGATCCACTGCAGGTCATTCGTTTTGTTGGAAGCCTTCACACACACCTGCTGAATTTGCAGAGCTGGCGCGCAAACTAAAGCAAACGTTAACTATCAAGCTAGCTCACCCTAAAAGTGTTTTGAAACACATAACCTGTCATTATGAAAATCACTGTATTCAAACCTGTGTAGATCAGTCAATTCTTAACTTAAAGACTTAAAACTCAGGATTCTGTAAGTGGCTATGTCAATAAAGACATGTGTTTACTTATAGCTTCCTGTGCCAACCGGAAGTGCCTTTAATTGGGTCACACTGTCTGTTTTGAAGGGTTAAAAAAGTCACATCTTTCCAAAACTTCACATGTGTGACTAGGTAACCCTCCTAAACTGTAAATCAGTAATTTCCGCCAGCAGATGTCAAAGAAAAGCTCTCACACACACACACACACACAGCAAGGATGGAGTGAAAAGGTGTGGTGCTGAAAGACACAGAGAGCAGGCAAGGGCATAAACATAATCTCTAGGCCGTGCAGAGTTCAACGAGATATCCCGTAGCTCGCTCGGTCTGAGCGCAGCGACCATGAGAAAAGTAGGCCCAAAATGTCATTTGTTTTGGGTGACAGTGAGAGAACTGCTAGGGTGAGAAGCACAATTCGACCTCAGGTACGTTCCTGAGATCCTCCCGATCCGTGCAAGCCTAACCTTGGCCGTGTGGCATTAACCCTTAGCAGTTAAAAGAAGGTGTTTACTTCAAACAGTTTGCATTGACTTCTCTCCCCATAGGAATACATTGCCTGCACCTCTAAATTCAACCTGAAGCCTATGTGGGTTATGAATGCCTTATGAACCTGTCTTCTATGACAGTCCATCAGACCACTATGAGGTCTACCTGTGTCGAATCTAAGCATCCTGGAGCATCCGGAAGTGGTTAAATTCACCCAAAAGGTATTTTGATGTACATAACCTGCAAATGTGAAAATGACTGCATTCAACCCTGTCTAGATCAGTCAATTTTTAACATAAAGACTTTAAACTCAGGATTCTGTAAGAGAATACCCCAAGCAAGATATGTGTTTACGTATAGCTTCCTGTGCCAACCGGAAGTGCCTTTAATTGGGTCACACTGTCTGTTTTGAACTTGCATTGGCCAAGTGCCCACATCAACCTACAATTTACTCATAACCCACTTCCAGGAGCACCCCATCACTCACCTTACCATATCAGGGTTACAGTCACATATAGGCTGGACCTGTGGGCCTCTGGACCTGTGGGCAGCACGGGAGTGGATCCAGAACCTACAGACAATAACACCAAATGGCCTGTATTAGAAAATGGGTTTTAACAGACAGGAAAATGGATGGAGAAGAACATGGTTTTATTCATAATTTATTTCTACTCTATATATTTATGGTTTGTTTGGTTTTAGTTTGGCACTTCCTCTTTTAGGTTTTTCCTTTCCTTTAACAAAACAATGAAACCATTTAAATGCACAATATGGCGTTTATGTTCATATTTAACAACACTATGGTTGAATGAATCTCTCACCACATCGACTTCTGCACTGCCACCCAGAAAAAGAGGCAACTTGGAGCTTACCTCAGTTTAATTTATGATCCTAGGAGGACATCTACGGGCCTTTAAGTATTACACCAAATGGCAAGGTGGCAGATTGGAATTTGAAGGGAAATAAACCAATACTAGTCTTGGGAGACTCAAATGTTAATAGAATCCCTCCATTTCATAACCCATAACCCATACAAGTGGAGAGTTACCCTGGAGCAACATTTTACCATTTCAAAAAGGTCCTGGAGAAAACAGAGGTTCATTTAGACACCAGCATGCATAGTGGTTCTCTCGGTGGGCATAAACAATATGGATAATGACCCATACAAAACATCAAACAGAATGCATCAATGCACAAGGAAGCAAGAGTCACTTTTTCCCTAATGCAATTATTTACATCCCCATTATTAACCACTCACACCTCCTTTCACCAGATCGAAAACGGAACCTCAAAGTCATTAACGGTTACATCACCACACATGGCCCATTTCTCTTGGAGATACCACATGATGAATTCCACACAACAGACCTGATACACTGAACAACAACCACAGCAGACCTCATTTTTAAGAATTGGTGTGAGCAGCTAAATTTAGAATAGGCTCTACCCACAATTTGGACCCACACCACACCCTTCTTTCCCCCCAACCCCCTGTACACTCCCCCTTTCCTCCCCCAGTTGCTTTCTTAGATTACCCAGCAGAGGGGGTAGTTGACCCCCTCTCATCATGAATTTATCCAAGTCTTTTCAACTCACAACAGCACAGACCCAACTTTTGGAGAGGGGGGGTTGTCTTTCATTTCACTCTACACTCCAAATGTCATATATGTATATAATCACTTGCACATTTAGCAAAAAACACTACATTGGGGAAACCCAGTATACAATAGAAAATAGACTTAAACAGCATTCTATACAATATCAAACGGGCCCATTTACACACAGAACTAGTGACTCATTTCCAGGATCACCCCATCAATGAACGCAATGAAAGCACTTATGCTGATTATAGACACTTAATAGCGCGTTTTTAAGTTTCAAAAGATTGCGACTCCCGCCCTTTGCCTCACAATGGTTTGATCCACTGCAGGTCATTCGTTTTGTTGGAAGCCTTCACACACACCTGCTGAATTTGCAGAGCTGGCGCGCAAACTAAAGCAAACGTTAACTATCAAGCTAGCTCACCCTAAAAGTGTTTTGAAACACATAACCTGTCATTATGAAAATCACTGTATTCAAACCTGTGTAGATCAGTCAATTCTTAACTTAAAGACTTAAAACTCAGGATTCTGTAAGTGGCTATGTCAATAAAGACATGTGTTTACTTATAGCTTCCTGTGCCAACCGGAAGTGCCTTTAATTGGGTCACACTGTCTGTTTTGAAGGGTTAAAAAAGTCACATCTTTCCAAAACTTCACATGTGTGACTAGGTAACCCTCCTAAACTGTAAATCAGTAATTTCCGCCAGCAGATGTCAAAGAAAAGCTCTCACACACACACACACACACAGCAAGGATGGAGTGAAAAGGTGTGGTGCTGAAAGACACAGAGAGCAGGCAAGGGCATAAACATAATCTCTAGGCCGTGCAGAGTTCAACGAGATATCCCGTAGCTCGCTCGGTCTGAGCGCAGCGACCATGAGAAAAGTAGGCCCAAAATGTAATTTGTTTTGGGTGACAGTGAGAGAACTGCTAGGGTGAGAAGCACAATTCGACCTCAGGTACGTTCCTGAGATCCTCCCGATCCGTGCAAGCCTAACCTTGGCCGTGTGGCATTAACCCTTAGCAGTTAAAAGAAGGTGTTTACTTCAAACAGTTTGCATTGACTTCTCTCCCCATAGGAATACATTGCCTGCACCTCTAAATTCAACCTGAAGCCTATGTGGGTTATGAATGCCTTATGAACCTGTCTTCTATGACAGTCCATCAGACCACTATGAGGTCTACCTGTGTCGACTCTAAGCATCCTGGAGCATCCGGAAGTGGTTAAATTCACCCAAAAGGTATTTTGATGTACATAACCTGCAAATGTGAAAATGACTGCATTCAACCCTGTCTAGATCAGTCAATTTTTAACATAAAGACTTTAAACTCAGGATTCTGTAAGAGAATACCCCAAGCAAGATATGTGTTTACGTATAGCTTCCTGTGCCAACCGGAAGTGCCTTTAATTGGGTCACACTGTCTGTTTTGAACTTGCATTGGCCAAGTGCCCACATCAACCTACAATTTACTCATAACCCACTTCCAGGAGCACCCCATCACTCACCTTACCATATCAGGGTTACAGTCACATATAGGCTGGACCTGTGGGCCTCTGGACCTGTGGGCAGCACGGGAGTGGATCCAGAACCTACAGACAATAACACCAAATGGCCTGTATTAGAAAATGGGTTTTAACAGACAGGAAAATGGATGGAGAAGAACATGGTTTTATTCATAATTTATTTCTACTCTATATATTTATGGTTTGTTTGGTTTTAGTTTGGCACTTCCTCTTTTAGGTTTTTCCTTTCCTTTAACAAAACAATGAAACCATTTAAATGCACAATATGGCGTTTATGTTCATATTTAACAACACTATGGTTGAATGAATCTCTCACCACATCGACTTCTGCACTGCCACCCAGAAAAAGAGGCAACTTGGAGCTTACCTCAGTTTAATTTATGATCCTAGGAGGACATCTACGGGCCTTTAAGTATTACACCAAATGGCAAGGTGGCAGATTGGAATTTGAAGGGAAATAAACCAATACTAGTCTTGGGAGACTCAAATGTTAATAGAATCCCTCCATTTCATAACCCATAACCCATACAAGTGGAGAGTTACCCTGGAGCAACATTTTACCATTTCAAAAAGGTCCTGGAGAAAACAGAGGTTCATTTAGACACCAGCATGCATAGTGGTTCTCTCGGTGGGCATAAACAATATGGATAATGACCCATACAAAACATCAAACAGAATGCATCAATGCACAAGGAAGCAAGAGTCACTTTTTCCCTAATGCAATTATTTACATCCCCATTATTAACCACTCACACCTCCTTTCACCAGATCGAAAACGGAACCTCAAAGTCATTAACGGTTACATCACCACACATGGCCCATTTCTCTTGGAGATACCACATGATGAATTCCACACAACAGACCTGATACACTGAACAACAACCACAGCAGACCTCATTTTTAAGAATTGGTGTGAGCAGCTAAATTTAGAATAGGCTCTACCCACAATTTGGACCCACACCACACCCTTCTTTTCCCCCCAACCCCCTGTACACTCCCCCTTTCCTCCCCCAGTTGCTTTCTTAGATTACCCAGCAGAGGGGGTAGTTGACCCCCTCTCATCATGAATTTATCCAAGTCTTTTCAACTCACAACAGCACAGACCCAACTTTTGGAGAGGGGGGGTTGTCTTTCATTTCACTCTACACTCCAAATGTCATATATGTATATAATCACTTGCACATTTAGCAAAAAACACTACATTGGGGAAACCCAGTATACAATAGAAAATAGACTTAAACAGCATTCTATACAATATCAAACGGGCCCATTTACACACAGAACTAGTGACTCATTTCCAGGATCACCCCATCAATGAACGCAATGAAAGCACTTATGCTGATTATAGACACTTAATAGCGCGTTTTTAAGTTTCAAAAGATTGCGACTCCCGCCCTTTGCCTCACAATGGTTTGATCCACTGCAGGTCATTCGTTTTGTTGGAAGCCTTCACACACACCTGCTGAATTTGCAGAGCTGGCGCGCAAACTAAAGCAAACGTTAACTATCAAGCTAGCTCACCCTAAAAGTGTTTTGAAACACATAACCTGTCATTATGAAAATCACTGTATTCAAACCTGTGTAGATCAGTCAATTCTTAACTTAAAGACTTAAAACTCAGGATTCTGTAAGTGGCTATGTCAATAAAGACATGTGTTTACTTATAGCTTCCTGTGCCAACCGGAAGTGCCTTTAATTGGGTCACACTGTCTGTTTTGAAGGGTTAAAAAAGTCACATCTTTCCAAAACTTCACATGTGTGACTAGGTAACCCTCCTAAACTGTAAATCAGTAATTTCCGCCAGCAGATGTCAAAGAAAAGCTCTCACACACACACACACAGCAAGGATGGAGTGAAAAGGTGTGGTGCTGAAAGACACAGAGAGCAGGCAAGGGCATAAACATAATCTCTAGGCCGTGCAGAGTTCAACGAGATATCCCGTAGCTCGCTCGGTCTGAGCGCAGCGACCATGAGAAAAGTAGGCCCAAAATGTCATTTGTTTTGGGTGACAGTGAGAGAACTGCTAGGGTGAGAAGCACAATTCGACCTCAGGTACGTTCCTGAGGTCCTCCCGATCCGTGCAAGCCTAACCTTGGCCGTGTGGCATTAACCCTTAGCAGTTAAAAGAAGGTGTTTACTTCAAACAGTTTGCATTGACTTCTCTCCCCATAGGAATACATTGCCTGCACCTCTAAATTCAACCTGAAGCCTATGTGGGTTATGAATGCCTTATGAACCTGTCTTCTATGACAGTCCATCAGACCACTATGAGGTCTACCTGTGTCAAATCTAAGCATCCTGGAGCATCCGGAAGTGGTTAAATTCACCCAAAAGGTATTTTGATGTACATAACCTGCAAATGTGAAAATGACTGCATTCAACCCTGTCTAGATCAGTCAATTTTTAACATAAAGACTTTAAACTCAGGATTCTGTAAGAGAATACCCCAAGCAAGATATGTGTTTACGTATAGCTTCCTGTGCCAACCGGAAGTGCCTTTAATTGGGTCACACTGTCTGTTTTGAACTTGCATTGGCCAAGTGCCCACATCAACCTACAATTTACTCATAACCCACTTCCAGGAGCACCCCATCACTCACCTTACCATATCAGGGTTACAGTCACATATAGGCTGGACCTGTGGGCCTCTGGACCTGTGGGCAGCACGGGAGTGGATCCAGAACCTACAGACAATAACACCAAATGGCCTGTATTAGAAAATGGGTTTTAACAGACAGGAAAATGGATGGAGAAGAACATGGTTTTATTCATAATTTATTTCTACTCTATATATTTATGGTTTGTTTGGTTTTAGTTTGGCACTTCCTCTTTTAGGTTTTTCCTTTCCTTTAACAAAACAATGAAACCATTTAAATGCACAATATGGCGTTTATGTTCATATTTAACAACACTATGGTTGAATGAATCTCTCACCACATCGACTTCTGCACTGCCACCCAGAAAAAGAGGCAACTTGGAGCTTACCTCAGTTTAATTTATGATCCTAGGAGGACATCTACGGGCCTTTAAGTATTACACCAAATGGCAAGGTGGCAGATTGGAATTTGAAGGGAAATAAACCAATACTAGTCTTGGGAGACTCAAATGTTAATAGAATCCCTCCATTTCATAACCCATAACCCATACAAGTGGAGAGTTACCCTGGAGCAACATTTTACCATTTCAAAAAGGTCCTGGAGAAAACAGAGGTTCATTTAGACACCAGCATGCATAGTGGTTCTCTCGGTGGGCATAAACAATATGGATAATGACCCATACAAAACATCAAACAGAATGCATCAATGCACAAGGAAGCAAGAGTCACTTTTTCCCTAATGCAATTATTTACATCCCCATTATTAACCACTCACACCTCCTTTCACCAGATCGAAAACGGAACCTCAAAGTCATTAACGGTTACATCACCACACATGGCCCATTTCTCTTGGAGATACCACATGATGAATTCCACACAACAGACCTGATACACTGAACAACAACCACAGCAGACCTCATTTTTAAGAATTGGTGTGAGCAGCTAAATTTAGAATAGGCTCTACCCACAATTTGGACCCACACCACACCCTTCTTTTCCCCCCAACCCCCTGTACACTCCCCCTTTCCTCCCCCAGTTGCTTTCTTAGATTACCCAGCAGAGGGGGTAGTTGACCCCCTCTCATCATGAATTTATCCAAGTCTTTTCAACTCACAACAGCACAGACCCAACTTTTGGAGAGGGGGGGTTGTCTTTCATTTCACTCTACACTCCAAATGTCATATATGTATATAATCACTTGCACATTTAGCAAAAAACACTACATTGGGGAAACCCAGTATACAATAGAAAATAGACTTAAACAGCATTCTATACAATATCAAACGGGCCCATTTACACACAGAACTAGTGACTCATTTCCAGGATCACCCCATCAATGAACGCAATGAAAGCACTTATGCTGATTATAGACACTTAATAGCGCGTTTTTAAGTTTCAAAAGATTGCGACTCCCGCCCTTTGCCTCACAATGGTTTGATCCACTGCAGGTCATTCGTTTTGTTGGAAGCCTTCACACACACCTGCTGAATTTGCAGAGCTGGCGCGCAAACTAAAGCAAACGTTAACTATCAAGCTAGCTCACCCTAAAAGTGTTTTGAAACACATAACCTGTCATTATGAAAATCACTGTATTCAAACCTGTGTAGATCAGTCAATTCTTAACTTAAAGACTTAAAACTCAGGATTCTGTAAGTGGCTATGTCAATAAAGACATGTGTTTACTTATAGCTTCCTGTGCCAACCGGAAGTGCCTTTAATTGGGTCACACTGTCTGTTTTGAAGGGTTAAAAAAGTCACATCTTTCCAAAACTTCACATGTGTGACTAGGTAACCCTCCTAAACTGTAAATCAGTAATTTCCGCCAGCAGATGTCAAAGAAAAGCTCTCACACACACACACAGCAAGGATGGAGTGAAAAGGTGTGGTGCTGAAAGACACAGAGAGCAGGCAAGGGCATAAACATAATCTCTAGGCCGTGCAGAGTTCAACGAGATATCCCGTAGCTCGCTCGGTCTGAGCGCAGCGACCATGAGAAAAGTAGGCCCAAAATGTCATTTGTTTTGGGTGACAGTGAGAGAACTGCTAGGGTGAGAAGCACAATTCGACCTCAGGTACGTTCCTGAGGTCCTCCCGATCCGTGCAAGCCTAACCTTGGCCGTGTGGCATTAACCCTTAGCAGTTAAAAGAAGGTGTTTACTTCAAACAGTTTGCATTGACTTCTCTCCCCATAGGAATACATTGCCTGCACCTCTAAATTCAACCTGAAGCCTATGTGGGTTATGAATGCCTTATGAACCTGTCTTCTATGACAGTCCATCAGACCACTATGAGGTCTACCTGTGTCAAATCTAAGCATCCTGGAGCATCCGGAAGTGGTTAAATTCACCCAAAAGGTATTTTGATGTACATAACCTGCAAATGTGAAAATGACTGCATTCAACCCTGTCTAGATCAGTCAATTTTTAACATAAAGACTTTAAACTCAGGATTCTGTAAGAGAATACCCCAAGCAAGATATGTGTTTACGTATAGCTTCCTGTGCCAACCGGAAGTGCCTTTAATTGGGTCACACTGTCTGTTTTGAACTTGCATTGGCCAAGTGCCCACATCAACCTACAATTTACTCATAACCCACTTCCAGGAGCACCCCATCACTCACCTTACCATATCAGGGTTACAGTCACATATAGGCTGGACCTGTGGGCCTCTGGACCTGTGGGCAGCACGGGAGTGGATCCAGAACCTACAGACAATAACACCAAATGGCCTGTATTAGAAAATGGGTTTTAACAGACAGGAAAATGGATGGAGAAGAACATGGTTTTATTCATAATTTATTTCTACTCTATATATTTATGGTTTGTTTGGTTTTAGTTTGGCACTTCCTCTTTTAGGTTTTTCCTTTCCTTTAACAAAACAATGAAACCATTTAAATGCACAATATGGCGTTTATGTTCATATTTAACAACACTATGGTTGAATGAATCTCTCACCACATCGACTTCTGCACTGCCACCCAGAAAAAGAGGCAACTTGGAGCTTACCTCAGTTTAATTTATGATCCTAGGAGGACATCTACGGGCCTTTAAGTATTACACCAAATGGCAAGGTGGCAGATTGGAATTTGAAGGGAAATAAACCAATACTAGTCTTGGGAGACTCAAATGTTAATAGAATCCCTCCATTTCATAACCCATAACCCATACAAGTGGAGAGTTACCCTGGAGCAACATTTTACCATTTCAAAAAGGTCCTGGAGAAAACAGAGGTTCATTTAGACACCAGCATGCATAGTGGTTCTCTCGGTGGGCATAAACAATATGGATAATGACCCATACAAAACATCAAACAGAATGCATCAATGCACAAGGAAGCAAGAGTCACTTTTTCCCTAATGCAATTATTTACATCCCCATTATTAACCACTCACACCTCCTTTCACCAGATCGAAAACGGAACCTCAAAGTCATTAACGGTTACATCACCACACATGGCCCATTTCTTTTGGAGATACCCCATGATGAATTCCACACAACAGACCTGATACACTGGACAACAACCACAGCAGACCTCATTTTTAAGAATTGGTGTGAGCAGCTAAATTTAGAATAGGCTCTACCCACAATTTGGACCCACACCACACCCTTCTTTTCCCCCCAAACCCCTGTACTCTCCCCCCTTTCCTCCCCCATAAGCCACCACAAGACCTCAAACCTCACAATTTCCATTTTCGACAGATAAAGTTCATTATAAACATACCAGCTACGTGCTTGCAGACGCGATAAAGACACGCAGGTTAAAATATCAAAACAAAATATGTGACCAATGGCATTAAATTGGGGACAGGCCGAAAAGCATGAAACATGTATGGCAATTTAGCGAGTTAACCCGCTAGCTAATTTGTCCTGTGATATAAACATTGCGTTATTTTTTTACCTGAATTACACAAATTCCTCTACTCCGACAATTAATCCACACATAAAACCGTCAACTGAATCGTTTCTAGTCATCCCTCCTTCTTCATCTTTGAATTTATATGGTAATTGCCATCAACACAAATCAGTTCTTCAATCAACCACGTCCTTCAATCAACCACGTGAGTGAGGAGATATCACGTGCATAGGCAGAAATCCTAGGGGGACACGACCCCCCTATCCTGGGAAAAATATGATTTCCCCCCCCAATATATCACTGTAAACATATCTATGTAATTTCAATAATATGAATGAACGCAATGAAAGCACTTATGCTGATTATAGACACTTAATAGCGCGTTTTTAAGTTTCAAAAGATTGCAACCCCCGCCCTTTGCCTCACAATGGTTTGATCCACTGCAGGTCATTAGTTTTGTTGGAAGCGTTCACACACACACACACACACACACACACCTGCTGAATTTGCAGAGCTGGCGCGCAAACTAAAGCAAACATTAACTATCAAGCTAGCTAGCTAGCACCCCTCAACTGAAGCTAGACAGCTAACTACCAGCAAACCATTGCTAGCGGTCTTCAGCTAACCTTCAGCGCGGAAAGCTCTCGCCAGTTCGAACAACGCGACTCTAACCAGAGCATAACGGACCTATTATTATTATTTTTTTATCTCCGGATTCCCACCGGATTCCCACCGCAAACGGAACATTTTCAGCTGGGTCTTCACAACTAGCTAACTGCAACCCCGGATGTTAACTCCTGGCTAGCGTTTCCATCCATTTAGCTTGAAGCTAGCCCGGCCAGAGCTCCTGTGCTACCACCGAAGCATACTCCTGGGCTACAATATCCGGACCCACGACAGGTCTATCGATGTCACCGCATGAAGAGGCATAAACAGACTCACCCAAAGGCTAACTTTCTAGCCCTTGCTATCTCCTTGCTTGCTAATTCGGCCTGCTAACTGCTAGCTTGTTTAGCCCCGGTCCGCTAACTGCTACCTTGTTCAGCCCCGGCCTACTAACTGTTAGCACAGGCCTGCTAACCGTCTGAATCGCAGCGTCCCAACCACTCACCGGACCAAATATTTTCTTTCAATCTCTTTTCGATTTTTAATTTGATTATACCTTCCGGTAACCTGCCTCACCCAATGTGATACGGAATCGCTATTATTTTTAATTTTTAGAACACATTCAAGAACCTCCAGAAGCTAACCAGCTAACTAGCTATTTAGTCATTGTTAGCCACTGCTAGCGGCCTTTACCTTCTGCACAGCCAGCCAGTTTTCTTAACCTGGATAATACTCGCCAGTCTAGCTTCGCTGCCCCCTGGACACTGATCACTTGGGTACAAAACAGTATACAACCACAGACACAGCTAAGGACAATAATAAAAAGACTACGACCAACACTACATCACAGCAAAACAACGGGACTTTCTCAACGGTACAGACACCCCACGACCTAGACTATTCTACTTACTGTTAAAAGTACACAAGGAACCGAAGACATGGACAATTCCCTTTGAAGTTCCTCCTGGCAGACCGATTGTCTCAGACTGCAATCGTGAATCCTATAACATTTCACAATATATAGATCACCATATCAACCCTCTCTCCACAAGGCACCCCAGCTTTCTCAGGGACACCTACCACTTCATGGAGAGGATTGGACCCATAGTTGTTCCCTCCCATACACACATATTCACGATAGATATTGATAGCCTATACAGCAACAGGAATACAAGCAATTAGAAATATCTTTAAGAGATACCCAGACAACACTAGACCGGACAAAGAAATATTACAACTGTTAGAAATCAGCCTGACTAGCAATGACTTTTTATTCAATGATCATTATTACCTGCAGGTGGAGGGAACAGCTATGGGCAAAAAATGTGCACCTGCTTACGCCAATATATACATGGCTGAATGGGAGAGAGAGGCACTGGCCAAGTGTCCATATCAACCCACTTGTTATTACCGCTTTTTAGATGACATAATAGGAGCCTGGCCCCACGACATCCAGTTATTCACAGATTTTATAAACATTCTCAACGGTCATCATCCATCCTTTCATCCTTTCCATCTTTTCGAATCCAAGATGGCGTAGCAGTAGGACGTGTTGTCGTGTTCCTTGTATATATCGTTTGTTTTCGTTTCGTTTTCGTTTTTTTCTTCACATATCTTTAAAACTTTTTGCTGAACCTCAACTTCTTCTAAATACTCTCCTGCAACCCGCCTCACCCAACGTAGCTTTTTTCCTAAAGTATTTATATTTACTTCGGATCTGGAACCCCTCAACTGAAGCTAGCCAACTAGCCAACTAACTACCAGCTTCAGCAAAACATTGCTAGCGGTCTTCAGCTAACCGGTCAGCTAACCGGTCATCAGCTAACCTTTAGCTCGGAAAGCTCTCGCCAGTTCGAACAACGCGACTCTAACCAGAGCATAACGGACCTATCTTTTATTTTATTTTTCACCCCCGGATTCCCATCGCAAACGGAACATTTTGAGCTCCTGGGCTACAATATCCAGACCCACGACCGGTCCATTGATGTCACCGCATGAAGAGGAATAAACAGACTCCCCCCATCGCGACGTCCCCAAAGGCTAACTCTCTAGCCCTTGCTATCTCCTTGCTTGCAAATTCGGCCTGCTAACTGCTAGCTTGTTTAGCCCGGTCCGCTAACTGCTACCGTGTTTAGCACCGTCTACTAACTGTTAGCTTGTTAGCACAGGCCTGCTAACCATCTGAATCGCCGCGTCCCAAACACTCACTGAACCCATATTTACTTTCTATCCCTTTTCGATTTTTAATTTGTTTATACCTTCCGGTAACCTGCCTCACCCAATGTGATACGGAACCGCTATTATCTTTACATTTTTAGAACACACTCAAGAACCTTCAGAAGCTAACCAGCTAACTGGCTACAAGCTATTTAGTCATTGTTAGTTTTCTAACCTGGATAACACTCGCCAGTCCAGCTTCCCTGCCCCATCCACCGCTGCCCCTTGGACACTGATCACTTGGCTACATAGCTGATGCAGGCTGGACTGTCCATTAATTCACGGTAATCCATTCTGCTTGTTTATGTTTTATCTGTCGGCCCCAGCCGCACTTAGGCTCTGTGTGTAGTTAATCCGACCCTCTCTGCCTAATCTATCGCCATTCTACCTGCTGTTGTTGTGCTAGCTGATTAGCTGTTGTTGTCTCACCTACTGTTTTAGCTAGCTCTCCCAATTCAACACCTGTGATTACTGTATGCCTTGCTGTATGTCTCTCTCAAATGTCAATATGCCTTGTATACTGTTGTGCAGGTTAGTTATCATTGTTTTAGTTTACAATGGAGCCCCTAGTTCCACTCTTTATACCCCTGATACCTCCTTTGTCCCACCCCCCACACATGCGGTGACCTCACCCATTACAACCAGCATGTCCAGAGATACAACCTCTCTCATCATCACCCAGTGCCTGGGCTTACCTCCGCTGTACCCGCACCCCACCATACCCCTGTTTGCGCATTATGCCCTGAATATATTCTACCATGCCCAGAAACCTGCTCCTCTTATTCTCTGTCCCCAACGCCCTAGGCGACCAGTTTTGATAGCCTTCAGCCGCACCCTCATACTACTCCTTCTCTGTTCCGCGGGTGATGTGGAGGTAAACCCAGGCCCTGCATGTCCCCAGGCACCCTCATTTGTTGACTTCTGTGATCGAAAAAGCCTTGGTTTCATGCATGTCAACATCAGAAGCCTCCTCCCTAAGTGTGTCTTACTCACTGCTCTAGCACACTCTGCTAACCCTGATGTCCTTGCCGTGTCTGAATCCTGGCTCAGGAAGGCCACCAAAAATTCTGAGATTTCCATACCCAACTATAACATCTTCCGTCAAGATAGAACTGCCAAAGGGGGAGGAGTTGCAGTCTACTGCAGAGATAGCCTGCAAAGTAATGTCATACTCTCCAGGTCCATACCCAAACAGTTCGAACTACTAATTTTGAAAATTACTCTCTCCAGAAATAAGTCTCTCACTGTTGCCGCCTGCTACCGACCCCCCTCAGCTCCCAGCTGTGCCCTGGACACCATTTGTGAATTGATCGCCCCCCATCTAGCTTCAGAGTTTGTTCTGTTAGGTGACCTAAACTGGGATATGCTTAACACCCCGGCAGTCCTACAATCTAAGCTAGATGCCCTCAATCTCACTCAAATCATCAAGGAACCCACCAGGTACAACCCTAACTCTGTAAACAAGGGCACCCTCATTGACGTCATCCTGACCAACTGGCCCTCCAAATACACCTCCGCTGTCTACAACCAGGATCTCAGCGATCACTGCCTCATTGCCTGTATCCGCTACGGAGCCGCAGTCAAACGACCACCCCTCATCACTGTCAAACGCTCCCTAAAACACTTCTGTGAGCAGGCCTTTCTAATCGACCTGGCCCGGGTATCCTGGAAGGACATTGACCTCATCCCGTCAGTTGAGGATGCCTGGTCTTTCTTTAAAAGTAACTTCCTCACCATTTTAGATAAGCATGCTCCGTTCAAAAAATGCAGAACTAAGAACAGATATAGCCCCTGGTTCACTCCAGACCTGACTGCCCTCGACCAGCACAAAAACATCCTGTGGCGGACTGCGCTAACATCGAATAGTCCCCGCGATATGCAACTGTTCAGGGAAGTCAGGAACCAATACACACAGTCAGTCAGGAAAGCTAAAGCCAACTTCTTCAGGCAGAAGTTTGCATCCTGTAGCTCCAACTCCAAAAAGTTCTGGGACACTGTGAAGTCCATGGAGAACAAGAGCACCTCCTCCCAGCTGCCCACTGCACTGAGACTAGGTAACATGGTCACCACCGATAAATCCATGATTATCGAAAACTTCAACAAGCATTTCTCAACGGCTGGCCATGCCTTCCGCCTGGCTACTCCAACCTCGGACAACAGCTCCCCCCCCCCCGCAGCTACTCGCCCAAGCCTCTCCAGGTTCTCCTTTACCCAAATCCAGATAGCAGATGTCCTGAAAGAGCTGCAAAACCTGGACCCGTACAAATCAGCTGGGCTGGACAATCTGGACCCTCTATTCCTGAAACTATCCGCCGCCATTGTCGCAACCCCTATTACCAGCCTGTTCAACCTCTCTTTCATATCGTCTGAGATCCCCAAGGATTGGAAAGCTGCCGCAGTCATCCCCCTCTTCAAAGGGGGCGACACCCTGGACCCAAACTGTTACAGACCTATATCCATCCTGCCCTGCCTATCTAAGGTCTTCGAAAGCCAAGTCAACAAACAGGTCACTGACCATCTTGAATCCCACCGTACCTTCTCCGCTGTGCAATCTGGTTTCCGAGCCGGTCACGGGTGTACCTCAGCCACGCTCAAGGTACTAAACGATATCATAACCGCCATCGATAAAAGACAGTACTGTGCAGCCGTCTTCATAGACCTTGCCAAGGCTTTCGACTCTGTCAATCACCGTATTCTTATCGGCAGACTCAGTAGCCTCGGTTTTTCGGATGACTGCCTTGCCTGGTTCACCAATTACTTTGCAGACAGAGTTCAGTGTGTCAAATCGGAGGGCATGCTGTCCGGTCCTCTGGCAGTCTCTATGGGGGTGCCACAGGGTTCAATTCTCGGGCCGACTCTTTTCTCTGTATATATCAATGATGTTTCTCATGCTGCGGGCGATTCCCTGATCCACCTCTACGCAGACGACACCATTCTATATACTTCCGGCCCGTCCTTGGACACTGTGCTATCTAACCTCCAAACGAGCTTCAATGCCATACAGCACTCCTTCCGTGGCCTCCAACTGCTCTTAAACGCTAGTAAAACCAAATGCATGCTTTTCAACCGTTCGCTGCCTGCACCCGCACGCCTGACCAGCATCACCACCCTGGATGGTTCCGACCTTGAATATGTGGACATCTATAAGTACCTAGGTGTCTGGCTAGACTCTAAACTCTCCTTCCAGACCCATATCAAACATCTCCAATCGAAAATCAAATCAAGAGTCGGCTTTCTATTCCGCAACAAAGCCTCCTTCACTCACGCCGCCAAACTTACCCTAGTAAAACTGACTATCCTACCGATCCTCGACTTCGGCGACGTCATCTACAAAATTGCTTCCAACACTCTACTCAGCAAACTGGATGCAGTTTATCACAGTGCCATCCGTTTTGTCACTAAAGCACCTTATACCACCCACCACTGCGACTTGTATGCTCTAGTCGGCTGGCCCTCGCTACATATTCGTCGCCAGACCCACTGGCTCCAGGTCATCTACAAGTCCATGCTAGGTAAAGCTCCGCCTTATCTCAGTTCACTGGTTACGATGGCAACACCCATCCGTAGCACGCGCTCCAGCAGGTGTATCTCACTGATCATCCCTAAAGCCAACACCTCATTTGGCCGCCTTTCGTTCCAGTTCTCTGCTGCCTGTGACTGGAACGAATTGCAAAAATCGCTGAAGTTGGAGACTTTTATCTCCCTCACCAACTTCAAACATCTGCTATCCGAGCAGCTAACCGATCGCTGCAGCTGTACATAGTCTATTGGTAAATAGCCCACCCATTTTCACCTACCTCATCCCCATACTGTTTTTATTTATTTATTTTTATTTTTCTGCTCTTTTGCACACCAATCTCTACTACCTGTACATAACCATCTGATCATTTATCACTCCAGTGTTAATCTGCATAATTGTAATTATTTGCCTACCTTCTCATGCCTTTTGCACACAATGTATATATAGACTCCCCTTTTTTCTACTGTGTTATTGACTTGTTAATTGTTTACTCCATGTGTAACTCTGTGTTGTCTGTTCACACTGCTATGCCTTATCTTGGCCAGGTCGCAGTTGCAAATGAGAACTTGTTCTCAACTAGCCTACCTGGTTAAATAAAGGTGAAATAAAAAAAAAAGAAAAAAAAAAAATCCATTAAGGTTAAATACACAATTCATCCGCAAGAACGGTTTTTTTCAGTAATAACAATCAATCACAGAAAACACTACACACTAGAGTTTACTTCAAACCAACAGACACACATGCTTTACTTCATAAACACAGTTACCAGAACGAACCAGACCAGACCAAACCAGACCAGACCGAACCAGACCAGACCATACCGAACCAGACCAGACCAGACCAGACCGAACCAGACCAGACCGAACCAGACCAGACCATACCAGACCATACCGAACCAGACCAGACCGAACCAGAACGAACCAGACCAGACCGGACAGGACCAGACCGAACCAGACCAGACCGAACCAGACCAGACCATACCGAACCAGACCAGACCGAACCAGACCAGACCAGACCGAACCAGAGCGAACCAGAACGAACCAGACCAGACCAGACCGAACCAGACCAGACCGAACCAGAACGAACCAGACCAGACCGAACCAGAACAAACCAGACCAGACCGGACCAGACCAGACCGAACCAGACCAGACCGAACCAGACCAGACCAGACCGAACCAGACCAGACCGAACCAGACCGGACCAGACCAGACCGAACCAGACCGGACCAGGCCAGACCAGACCGAACCAGAACGAACCAGAACGAACCAGACCGAACCAGACCGAACCAGACCGAACCAGACCGGACCAGGCCAGACCAGACCGAACCAGAACGAACCAGAACGAACCAGACCAAACCAGACCAGACCGAACCAGACCAGACCGAACCAGACCGAACCAGACCAAACCAGACCAGACCAGACCGAACCAGACCAGACCGAACCAGAACGAACCAGACCAGACCGGACAGGACCAGACCGAACCAGACCGAACCAGACCAGACCAGACCGAACCAGACCAGACCATACCGAACCAGACCAGACCGAACCAGACCAGACCAGACCGAACCAGAGCGAACCAGAACGAACCAGACCAGACCAGACCGAACCAGACCAGACCGAACCAGAACGAACCAGACCAGACCGAACCAGACCAGACCAGGCCAGACCGAACCAGAACGAACCAGACCAGACCGGACCAGACCAGACCGAACCAGACCAGACCGAACCAGACCAGACCAGACCGAACCAGACCAGACCGAACCAGACCGGACCAGACCAGACCGAACCAGACCGGACCAGACCAGACCGAACCAGACCGGACCAGGCCAGACCAGACCGAACCAGAACGAACCAGAACGAACCAGACCGAACCAGACCGAACCAGACCGAACCAGACCGGACCAGGCCAGACCAGACCGAACCAGAACGAACCAGAACGAACCAGACCAAACCAGACCAGACCGAACCAGACCAGACCGAACCAGACCAGACCGAACCAGACCAGACCGAACCAGACCGAACCAGACCAGACCGAACCAGACCGGACCAGACCGAACCGGAGCGAACCAGAACGAACCAGACCATACCAGACCGAACCAGACCGAACCAGACCAGACCGAACCAGACCAGACCAAACCAGAGCGAACCAGAACGAACCAGACCAGACCAGGCCAGACCGAACCAGACCAGACCAGACCAGACCGGACCAGAACGAACCAGAGCGAACCAGAACGAACCAGACCAGACCGAACCAGACCAGACCGAACCAGACCAGACCAGACCGAACCAGACCGAACCAGAACGAACCAGACCAGACCGACGAGACCGAACCAGACCAGACCGAACCAGACCAGACCAGACCGAACCAGAACAGACCGAACCAGACCGAACCAGACCAGACCAGACCGGACCAGACCAGACCGAACCAGACCAGACCATACCGAACCAGACCAGACCGAACCAGACCGAACCAGACCAGACCGAACCAGACCAGACCGAACCAGACCAGACCGAACCAGACCAGACCGAACCAGACCAGACCAGACCAGACCAGACCAGACCAGACCAGACCAGACCGAACCAGACCAGACCAGACCGGACCGTACCAGACCGAACCAGACCAGACCAGACCGAACCAGACCAGACCAGACCGAACCAGACCGAACCAGACCAGACCAGACCGAACCAGACCGAACCAGACCAGACCGAACCAGACCGAACCAGAACGAACCAGACAAGACCAGACCAGACCAGACCGGACCAGACCGAACCAGACCCGAACCAGACCGGACCAGACCGTACCAGACCGTACCAGACCGAACCAGACCGTACCAGACCGGACCAGACCGTACCAGACGGGACCAGACCGAAAAAGAACGGACCAGACCGAACCAGACCAGACCAGACCGAACCAGACCAGACAAGAATAGACCGAACCAGACCGAACCAGACCAGACCGAACCAGACCAAACCAGACAAGACCAGACCAGAACGAACCAGACTGGACCAGACCGAACCAGACCCGAACCAGACCGGACCAGACCAGAACAGACCGAACCAGACCAGAACAGACCAGACCATACTGAACTAGACCAGACCGAACCAGACCAGACCAGACCGAACCAGAGCGAACCAGAACGAAACAGACCAGACCGAACCAGACCAGACCAGACCGAACCAGAACGAACCAGACCAGACCGAACCAGACCAGACCGAACCAGACCGAACCAGAACAAAACAGACCAGACCAGACCGAACCAGAACAAAACAGACCAGACCAGACCGAACCAGACAAGACCAGACCGAACCAGACCAGACCAGCCCATACCGAACCAGAGCGAACCAGAACGAACCAGACCAGACCGAACCAGACCAGACCAGACCGAACCAGACCGAACCAGAACGAACCAGACCAGACCGGACCAGACCAGACCGAACCAGACCAGACCAGACCGAACCAGACCAGACCGAACCAGACCAGACCGGACGAGACCGAACCAGAGCGAACCAGACCAGACCAGACCGAACCAGACCGGACCAAACCAGACCAGAACGAACCAGACCAGACCGAACCAGAGCGAACCAGAGCGAACCAGAACGAACCAGACCAGACCAGACCAGACCGAACCAGACCAGACCGAACCAGACCAGACCGAACCAGACCGGACCAGACCGAACCAGAGCGAACCAGAACGAACCAGACCAGACCAGGCCAGACCGAACCAGACCGAACCAGACCAGACCAGACTAGACCAGACCAGAACGAACCAGACCAAACCAGACCAGACCGAACCAGACCAGACCGAACCAGACCAGACCGAACCAGACCAGACCGAACCAGACCAGACCGAACCAGACCAGACCGAACCAGACCAGACCGAACCAGACCAGACCGAACCAGACCGAACCAGACCAGACCGAACCAGACCAGACCGAACCAGAGCGAACCAGACCAGATCAGGCCAGACCGAACCAGATCGAACCAGACCAGACCGAACCAGACCAGACCAGACTGAACCAGACCAGACCGAACCAGACCAGACGCAACCAGACCGAACCAGACCGAACCAGACCGAACCAGACCAGACCGAACCAGAACAGACCGAACCAGAACAGACCGAACCAGACCAGACCGAACCAGACCAGACCAGCCGAACCAGACCAGACCAGACCGAACCAGACCAGACCGAAACAGACCATACCGAACCAGACCAGACCGAACCAGACCAGACCGAACCAGACCGAACCAGAGCGAACCAGACCAGACCCAACCAGACCGAACCAGAACGAACCAGACCGAACCAGAACGAACCAGACCAGACCGAACCAGACCGAACCAGAACGAACCAGACCAGACCGAACCAGACCGAACCAGACCAAACCGAACCAGACCAGACCGAACCAGACCGGACCAAACCGGACCAGACCGGACCAGACCAGACCGAACCAGACCAGACCGAACCAGACCAGACCAGACCAGACCGATCCAGACCGAACCAGACCGAACCAGACCAGACCGAACCAGACCATACCGAACCAGACCATACCGAACCAGACCAGACCGAACCAGACCGGACCAGACCAGACCAGACCAGACCGAACCAGACCAGACCGAACCAGAACAGACCGGACCAGATCAGACCGGACCAGACCAGACCGAACCAGACCAGACCAGACCAGACCGTACCAGACCGAACCAGACCGAACCAGGCCAGACCAGACCGAACCAGACCGAACCAGACCAGACCGAACCAGACCGCACCGGAGGGAACCAGAACGAACCAGACCAGACCAGACCATACCAGACCGAACCAGACCAGACCGAACCAGACCAGAGCAAACCAGACCAGACCGAACCAGACCCGAGCGAACCAAACCGAACCAGACCCGAACCAGACCGAACCAGACCCGAACCAGACCAGACCGAACCAGAGCGAACCAGAACGAACCAGACCAGACCGAACCAGACCGAACCAATCCGAACCAGACCAGACCAGACCGGACCAGACCAGACCGAACCAGACCAGACCGAACCAGACCAGACCGAACCAGACCAGACCGAACCAGACCAGACCAGACCGAACCAGACCAGACCGAACCAGACCGGACCAAACCAGACCGAACCAGACCGAACCAGAACGAACCAGACCGAACCAGACCAGACCAAACCAGACCGAACCAGACCAGACCATACCGAACCAGACGAGACCAGACCGAACCAGACCAGACCGAACCAGACCAGACTGAACCAGACCAGACCGAACCAGACCAGACCGAACAAGACCAGACCGAACCAGACCAGACCGAACCAGACCAGACCGAACCAGACCGGACCAGAGCGAACCAGAACGAACCAGACCAGACCAGACCGAACCAGAGCGAACCAGAACGAACCAGACCAGACCAGGCCAGACCGAACCAGACCGAACCAGACCAGACCAGACCGAACCAGACCAGACCAGACCGAACCAGACCGAACCAGACCAGACTAGACCGAACCGAACCAGACCAGACCAGACCGGACCAGACCAGACCGAACCAGACCAGACTAGACCGAACCAGACCAGACCAGACCAAACCAGACCAGACCGAACCAGACCAGACCGAACCAGACCAGACTAGACCGAACCGAACCAGACCAGACCGAACCAGACCAGACCAGACCAGACCAGACCAGACCGGACCAGAGCGAACCAGAACAGACCAGACCAGACCGAACCAGAACGAACCAGACCAGACCGGACCAGACCAGACCGGACCAGACCAGACCGAACCAGACCAGACCAGACCGAACCGAACCAGACCGAACCAGACCAGACCATACAAGACCAGACCATACCGAACCAGACCAGACCGAACCAGACCAGACCGAACCAGACCAGACCAGACCGAACCAGACGAGAACGAACCAGACCAGACTAGACCGAACCGAACCAGACCAGACCGAACCAGACCAGACCGGACCAGACCGGACCAGACCAGACCGGACCAGACCGAACCAGAGCGAACCAGAACGAACCAGACCAGACCAGACCGAACCAGACCAGACCAGACCGAACCAGAACGAACCAGACCAGACCAGACCGAACCAGACCAGACCGAACCAGACCGAACCAGACCAGACCAGACCGAACCAGAACGAACCAGACCAGACCGAACCAGACCGAACCAGAACGAACCAGACCAGACCGAACCAGACCAAACCAGACCAGACCAGACCGAACCAGACCAGACCGAACCAGACCAGACCAGACCGAACCAGAACAGACCAGACCGAACCAGAACAGACCGAACCAGAACAGACCGAACCAGACCAGACCAGACCGGACCAGACCAGACCGAACCAGACCAGACCATACCGAACCAGACCAGACCGAACCAGACCAGACCGAACCAGACCAGACCGAACCAGACCAGACCGAACCAGACCAGACCAGACCAGACCAGACCGAACCGTACCAGACCGGACCGTACCAGACCGAACCAGACCAGACCAGACCGAACAAGACCAGACCAGACCGAACAAGACCAGACCAGACCGAACCAGACCGAACCAGACCTGACCGAACCAGACCGGACCAGACCGTAACAGACCGTACCAGACCGAACCAGACCAGACCAGACCAGACCGAACCAGACCAAACCAGACCAGACCGAACCAGAACGAACCAGACAAGACCAGACCAGACCGAACCAGACCAGACCGAACCAGACCCGAACCAGACCGGACCAGACCGGACCAGACCGTACCAGACCGAACCAGACCGTACCAGACCGAACCAGACCGTGCCAGACGGGACCAGACCGAAAAAGAACGGACCAGACCGAACCAGACCAGACCAGACCGAACCAGACCAGACAAGAATAGACCGAACCAGACCGAACCAGACCAGACCGAACCAGACCAAACAAGACCAGACCAGACCGAACCAGACCGGACCAGACCGAACCAGACCCGAACCAGACCGGACCAGACCAGAACAGACCGAACCAGACCAGACCAGACCATACCGAACCAGACCAGACCGAACCAGACCAGACCAGACCGAACCAGAGCGAACCAGAACGAAACAGACCAGACCGAACCAGACCAGACCAGACCGAACCAGAACGAACCAGACCAGACCGAACCAGACCAGACCGAAGCAGACCGAACCAGAACAAAACAGACCAGACCAGACCGAACCAGAACAAAACAGACCAGACCAGACCGAACCAGACAAGACCAGACCAGACCGAACCAGACCGGAACAGACCGAACCAGACCCGAACCAGACCGGACCAGACCAGAACAGACCGAACCAGACCAGACCAGACCATACCGAACCAGACCAGACCGAACCAGACCAGACCAGACCGAACCAGAGCGAACCAGAACGAAACAGACCAGACCGAACCAGACCAGACCAGACCGAACCAGAACGAACCAGACCAGACCGAACCAGACCAGACCGAACCAGACCGAACCAGAACAAAACAGACCAGACCAAACCGAACCAGAACAAAACAGACCAGACCAGACCGAACCAGACAAGACCAGACCGAACCAGAGCGAACCAGAACGAACCAGACCAGACCGAACCAGACCAGACCGAACCAGACCGAACCAGAACGAACCAGACCAGACCAGACCGGACCAGACCGAACCAGACCAGACCAGACCGAACCAGACCAGAACGAACCAGACCAGACCGGACCAGACCGAACCAGAGCGAACCAGAACGAACCAGACCAGACCGAACCAGACCAGACCAAACCAGACCAGAACGAACTAGACCAGATCGAACCAGAGCGAACCAGAGCGAACCAGAACGAACCAGACCAGACCAGACCGAACCAGACCAGACCGAACCAGACCGGACCAGACCGAACCAGAGCGAACCAGAACGAACCAGACCAGACCAGGCCAGACCGAACCAGACCAGACCAGACTAGACCGAATCAGACCAGAACGAACCAGACCAGACCGAACCAGACCAGACCGAACCAGACCAGACCGAACCAGACCAGCCCGAACCAGACCAGACCGAACCAGACCAGACCGAACCAGAGCGAACCAGAACGAACCAGACCAGACCAGACCGAACCAGACCGGACCAAACCAGACCAGACCGAACCAGACCAGACCGAACCAGAGCGAACCAGAACGAACCAGACCAGACCAGAACAGGCCAGACCGAACCAGACCAGACCGAACCAGACCGAAACAGACCAGACCAGAACGAACCAGACCAGACCATACCGAACCAGACGAGACCAGACCGAACCAGACCAGACCGAACCAGACCAGACTGAACCAGACCAGACCGAACCAGACCAGACCGAACCAGACCAGACCAGACCGAACCAGACCAGACCGAACCAGACCGGACCAGACCGAACCAGAACGAACCAGACCAGACCAGACCGAACCAGAGCGAACCAGAACGAACCAGACCAGACCAGGCCAGACCGAACCAGACCGAACCAGACCAGACCAGACCGAACCAGACCAGACCAGACCGAACCAGACCGAACCAGACCAGACTAGACCGAACCAGACCAGACCAGACCGGACCAGACCAGACCGAACCAGACCAGACTAGACCGAACCAGACCAGACCAGACCAAACCAGACCAGACCGAACCAGACCAGACCGAACCAGACCAGACTAGACCGAACCGAACCAGACCAGACCGAACCAGACCAGACCAGACCAGACCAGACCGGACCAGAGCGAACCAGAACAGACCAGACCAGACCGAACCAGAACGAACCAGACCAGACCGGACCAGACCAGACCAGGCCAGACCAGACCGAACCAGAACGAACCAGAACGAACCAGACCAAACCAGACCAGACCGAACCAGACCAGACCGAACCAGACCAGACCGAACCAGACCAGACCGAACCAGACCGAACCAGACCAGACCGAACCAGACCGGACCAGACCGAACCGGAGCGAACCAGAACGAACCAGACCATACCAGACCGAACCAGACCGAACCAGACCAGACCGAACCAGACCAGACCAAACCAGAGCGAACCAGAACGAACCAGACCAGACCAGGCCAGACCGAACCAGACCAGACCAGACCAGACCGGACCAGAACGAACCAGAGCGAACCAGAACGAACCAGACCAGACCGAACCAGACCAGACCGAACCAGACCAGACCAGACCGAACCAGACCGAACCAGAACGAACCAGACCAGACCGACGAGACCGAACCAGACCAGACCGAACCAGACCAGACCAGACCGAACCAGAACAGACCGAACCAGACCCAACCAGACCAGACCAGACCGGACCAGACCAGACCGAACCAGACCAGACCATACCGAACCAGACCAGACCGAACCAGACCAGACCGAACCAGACCAGACCGAACCAGACCAGACCGAACCAGACCAGACCGAACCAGACCAGACCAGACCAGACCAGACCAGACCAGACCGAACCAGACCAGACCAGACCGGACCGTACCAGACCGAACCAGACCAGACCAGACCGAACCAGACCAGACCGAACCAGACCGAACCAGACCAGACCAGACCGAACCAGACCGAACCAGACCAGACCGAACCAGACCGAACCAGAACGAACCAGACAAGACCAGACCAGACCAGACCGGACCAGACCGAACCAGACCCGAACCAGACCGGACCAGACCGTACCAGACCGTACCAGACCGAACCAGACCGTACCAGACCGGACCAGACCGTACCAGACGGGACCAGACCGAAAAAGAACGGACCAGACCGAACCAGACCAGACCAGACCGAACCAGACCAGACAAGAATAGACCGAACCAGACCGAACCAGACCAGACCGAACCAGACCAAACCAGACAAGACCAGACCAGAACGAACCAGACCGGACCAGACCGAACCAGACCCGAACCAGACCGGACCAGACCAGAACAGACCGAACCAGACCAGAACAGACCAGACCATACCGAACTAGACCAGACCGAACCAGACCAGACCAGACCGAACCAGAGCGAACCAGAACGAAACAGACCAGACCGAACCAGACCAGACCAGACCGAACCAGAACGAACCAGACCAGACCGAACCAGACCAGACCGAACCAGACCGAACCAGAACAAAACAGACCAGACCAGACCGAACCAGAACAAAACAGACCAGACCAGACCGAACCAGACCAAACCAGACCAGACCGAACCAGACCAGACCGAACCAGACCAGACCGAACCAGACCAGACCGAACCAGACCGAACCAGACCAGACCGAACCAGACCGGACCAGACCGAACCGGAGCGAACCAGAACGAACCAGACCATACCAGACCGAACCAGACCGAACCAGACCAGACCGAACCAGACCAGACCAAACCAGAGCGAACCAGAACGAACCAGACCAGACCAGGCCAGACCGAACCAGACCAGACCAGACCAGACCGGACCAGAACGAACCAGAGCGAACCAGAACGAACCAGACCAGACCGAACCAGACCAGACCGAACCAGACCAGACCAGACCGAACCAGACCGAACCAGAACGAACCAGACCAGACCGACGAGACCGAACCAGACCAGACCGAACCAGACCAGACCAGACCGAACCAGAACAGACCGAACCAGACCGAACCAGACCAGACCAGACCGGACCAGACCAGACCATACCGAACCAGACCAGACCGAACCAGACCAGACCGAACCAGACCAGACCGAACCAGACCAGACCGAACCAGACCAGACCGAACCAGACCAGACCAGACCAGACCAGACCAGACCGAACCAGACCAGACCAGACCGGACCGTACCAGACCGAACCAGACCAGACCAGACCGAACCAGACCAGACCAGACCGAACCAGACCGAACCAGACCAGACCAGACCGAACCAGACCGAACCAGACCAGACCGAACCAGACCGAACCAGAACGAACCAGACAAGACCAGACCAGACCAGACCGGACCAGACCGAACCAGACCCGAACCAGACCGGACCAGACCGTACCAGACCGTACCAGACCGAACCAGACCGTACCAGACCGGACCAGACCGTACCAGACGGGACCAGACCGAAAAAGAACGGACCAGACCGAACCAGACCAGACCAGACCGAACCAGACCAGACAAGAATAGACCGAACCAGACCGAACCAGACCAGACCGAACCAGACCAAACCAGACAAGACCAGACCAGAACGAACCAGACCGGACCAGACCGAACCAGACCCGAACCAGACCGGACCAGACCAGAACAGACCGAACCAGACCAGAACAGACCAGACCATACCGAACTAGACCAGACCGAACCAGACCAGACCAGACCGAACCAGAGCGAACCAGAACGAAACAGACCAGACCGAACCAGACCAGACCAGACCGAACCAGAACGAACCAGACCAGACCGAACCAGACCAGACCGAACCAGACCGAACCAGAACAAAACAGACCAGACCAGACCGAACCAGAACAAAACAGACCAGACCAGACCGAACCAGACCAGACCAGCCCATACCGAACCAGAGCGAACCAGAACGAACCAGACCAGACCGAACCAGACCAGACCAGACCGAACCAGACCGAACCAGAACGAACCAGACCAGACCGGACCAGACCAGACCGAACCAGACCAGACCAGACCGAACCAGACCAGACCGAACCAGACCAGACCGGACGAGACCGAACCAGAGCGAACCAGACCAGACCAGACCGAACCAGACCGGACCAAACCAGACCAGAACGAACCAGACCGAACCAGAGCGAACCAGAGCGAACCAGAACGAACCAGACCAGACCAGACCAGACCGAACCAGACCAGACCGAACCAGACCAGACCGAACCAGACCAGACCGAACCAGAACGAACCAGACCAGACCAGGCCAGACCGAACCAGACCGAACCAGACCAGACCAGACTAGACCAGACCAGAACGAACCAGACCAAACCAGACCAGACCGAACCAGACCAGACCGAACCAGACCAGACCGAACCAGACCAGACCGAACCAGACCAGACCGAACCAGACCAGACCGAACCAGACCAGACCGAACCAGACCGAACCAGACCAGACCGAACCAGACCAGACCGAACCAGAGCGAACCAGACCAGATCAGGCCAGACCGAACCAGATCGAACCAGACCAGACCGAACCAGACCAGACCAGACTGAACCAGACCAGACCGAACCAGACCAGACGCAACCAGACCGAACCAGACCGAACCAGACCGAACCAGACCAGACCGAACCAGAACAGACCGAACCAGAACAGACCGAACCAGACCAGACCGAACCAGACCAGCCGAACCAGACCAGACCAGACCGAACCAGACCAGACCGAAACAGACCATACCGAACCAGACCAGACCGAACCAGACCAGACCGAACCAGACCGAACCAGAGCGAACCAGACCAGACCCAACCAGACCGAACCAGAACGAACCAGACCGAACCAGAACGAACCAGACCAGACCGAACCAGACCGAACCAGAACGAACCAGACCAGACCGAACCAGACCGAACCAGACCAAACCGAACCAGACCAGACCGAACCAGACCGAACCAGACCGGACCAAACCGGACCAGACCGGACCAGACCAGACCGAACCAGACCAGACCGAACCAGACCAGACCAGACCAGACCGAACCAGACCGAACCAGACCGAACCAGACCAGACCGAACCAGACCATACCGAACCAGACCATACCGAACCAGACCAGACCGAACCAGACCGGACCAGACCAGACCAGACCGAACCAGACCAGACCGAACCAGAACAGACCGGACCAGATCAGACCGGACCAGACCAGACCGAACCAGACCAGACCAGACCAGACCGTACCAGACCGAACCAGACCGAACCAGGCCAGACCAGACCGAACCAGACCGAACCAGACCAGACCGAACCAGACCGCACCGGAGGGAACCAGAACGAACCAGACCAGACCAGACCATACCAGACCGAACCAGACCAGACCGAACCAGACCAGAGCAAACCAGACCAGACCGAACCAGACCCGAGCGAACCAAACCGAACCAGACCCGAACCAGACCGAACCAGACCCGAACCAGACCAGACCGAACCAGAGCGAACCAGAACGAACCAGACCAGACCGAACCAGACCGAACCAATCCGAACCAGACCAGACCAGACCGGACCAGACCAGACCGAACCAGACCAGACCGAACCAGACCAGACCGAACCAGACCAGACCGAACCAGACCAGACCGAACCAGACCAGACCAGACCGAACCAGACCGGACCAAACCGAACCAGAGCGAACCAGAACGAACCAGACCAGACCAGAACAGACCGAACCAGAACGAACCAGACCGAACCAGACCAGACCAAACCAGACCGAACCAGACCAGACCATACCGAACCAGACGAGACCAGACCGAACCAGACCAGACCGAACCAGACCAGACTGAACCAGACCAGACCGAACCAGACCAGACCGAACCAGACCAGACCGAACCAGACCGAACCAGACCAGACCGAACCAGACCGGACCAGAGCGAACCAGAACGAACCAGACCAGACCAGACCGAACCAGAGCGAACCAGAACGAACCAGACCAGACCAGGCCAGACCGAACCAGACCGAACCAGACCAGACCAGACCGAACCAGACCAGACCAGACCGAACCAGACCGAACCAGACCAGACTAGACCGAACCGAACCAGACCAGACCAGACCGGACCAGACCAGACCGAACCAGACCAGACTAGACCGAACCAGACCAGACCAGACCAAACCAGACCAGACCGAACCAGACCAGACCGAACCAGACCAGACTAGACCGAACCGAACCAGACCAGACCGAACCAGACCAGACCAGACCAGACCAGACCGGACCAGAGCGAACCAGAACAGACCAGACCAGACCGAACCAGAACGAACCAGACCAGACCGGACCAGACCAGACCGGACCAGACCAGACCGAACCAGACCAGACCAGACCGAACCGAACCAGACCGAACCAGACCAGACCATACAAGACCAGACCATACCGAACCAGACCAGACCGAACCAGACCAGACCGAACCAGACCAGCCCAGACCGAACCAGACCAGAACGAACCAGACCAGACTAGACCGAACCGAACCAGACCAGACCGAACCAGACCAGACCGGACCAGACCGGACCAGACCGGACCAGACCGAACCAGAGCGAACCAGAACGAACCAGACCAGACCAGACCGAACCAGACCAGACCAGACCGAACCAGAACGAACCAGACCAGACCAGACCAGACCGAACCAGACCAGACCGAACCAGACCGAACCAGACCAGACCAGACCGAACCAGAACGAACCAGACCAGACCGAACCAGACCGAACCAGAACGAACCAGACCAGACCGAACCAGACCGAACCAGACCAGACCAGACCGAACCAGACCAGACCGAACCAGACCAGACCAGACCGAACCAGAACAGACCAGACCGAACCAGAACAGACCGAACCAGAACAGACCGAACCAGACCAGACCAGACCGGACCAGACCAGACCGAACCAGACCAGACCATACCGAACCAGACCAGACCGAACCAGACCAGACCGAACCAGACCAGACCGAACCAGACCAGACCGAACCAGACCAGACCAGACCAGACCAGACCAGACCAGACCAGACCAGACCGAACCGTA
>NW_023494141.1:0-15000 GCF_013265735.2 Oncorhynchus mykiss
GTGTTTAGTATGTGGTCAGGTAATCAGGTGTTTAGTACGTGGTCAGGTAAATCAGGTGTTTAGTATGGGTCAGGTAATCAGGTGTTTAGTATGTGGTCAAGTAAATCAGGTGTTTAGTATGTGGTCAGTAAATCAGGTGTTTTAGTATGTGGTCAGGTAAATCAGGTGTTTAGTATGTTGTCAGGTAATCAGGTGTTTTATTATGGGTCAGTAAATCAGGTGTTTTAGTATGTGGTCAGGTAAATCAGGTGTTTAGTATGTGGTCAGTAAATCAGTGTTTTAGTATGTGGTTCAGGTAAATCAGGTGTTTTAGTATGTGGTCAGGTAATCAGGTGTTTGTATGTGGTCAGGTAAATCAGGTGTTTAGTATGTGGTCAGGTAAATCAGGTGTTTAGTATGGGTCAGGTAATCAGTGTTTAGTATGTTGTCATGTAAATCAGGTGTTTAGTATGTGGTCAGGTAATCAGGTGTTTAGTATGTGGTCAGGTAAATCAGGTGTTTAGTATGTGTTCAGTAAATCAGGTGTTTAGTATGGGGTCAGGTAAATCAGGTGTTTAGTATGTGGTCAGGTAATCAGTGTTTAGTATGTGGTCAGGTAAATCAGTGTTTAGTATGTGGTCAGGTAAATCAGGTGTTTAGTATGTGGTCAGGTAAATCAGTTGTTTAGTATGTGTCAGGTAAATCAGTGTTTAGTATGTGGTCAGGTAAATCAGGTGTTTAGTATGTTGTCAGGTAAATCAGGTGTTTAGTATGGGGTCAGGTAAATCAGGTGTTTAGTATGTGGTCAGGTAATCAGGTGTTTTAGTATGTGGTCAGGTAATCAGGTGTTTAGTATGTGGGTCAGGTAAATCAGTTGTTTAGTATGTGGTCAGGAAATCAGGTGTTTAGTATGTGGGTCCGGTAATCATGTGTTTAGTATGTGGTCAGGTAAATCGGTGTTTTAGTATGTGGTCAGGTAAATCAGGTGTTTTAGTATGTGGTCAGTAATCAGGTGTTTTTAGTATGTGGTCAGGTAAATCAGGTGTTTAGTATGTGGTCAGGTAATCAGGTGTTTAGTATGTGGTCAGGTAAATCAGGTTGTTTAGTATGTGGTCAGGTAAATCAGGTGTTTAGTATGGGGTCAGGTAATCAGGTGTTTAGTATGTGTCAGGTAAATCAGGTGTTTAGTATGGGGTCAGGTAATCAGCTGTTTAGTATGTGGTCAGGTAAATCAGGTGTTTAGTATGTGGTCAGGTAAATCAGGTGTTTAGTATGGGGTCAGGTAAATCAGGTGTTTAGTATGTGGTCAGGTAAATCAGGTGTTTAGTATGTGGTCAGGTAAATCAGGTGTTTAGTATGTGGTCAGTTAATCAGGTGTTTATTATGTGGTCAGGTAAATCCGGTGTTTAGTATGTGGTCATGTAAATCAGGTGTTTAGTATGTGGTCAGGTAAATCAGGTGTTTAGTATGTGGTCAGGTAAATTCAGGTGTTTAGTATGTGGTCAGGTAAATCAGGTGTTTAGTATGTGGTCAGGTATATCAGGTGTTTAGTATGTGGTCAGGTAATCCAGTGTTTAGTATGTGGTCAGGTAAATCAGGTGTTTAGTATGGGTCAGGTAAATCAGGTGTTTAGTATGGGTCAGGTAAATCAGGTTTTAGTATGTGGTCAGGTAAATCAGGTGTTTAGTATGTGGTCCAGTAATCAGGTTTTAGTATGTGGTCAGGTAAATCAGGTATTTAGTATGTGGTCCAGGTAAAATCAGGTGTTTAGTATGTGGTCAGGTAAATCAGGTATTTAGTATGTGGTCCAGGTAAATCAGGTGTTTAGTATGTGGTCAGGTAATCAGGTGTTTAGTATGTGGTCAGGTAAATCAAGTGTTTAGTATGGGGTCAGTAATCAGGTGTTTTAGTATGGGTCAGGTAAATCAGGTGTTTAGTATGTGGGTCAGGTAAATCAGGTGTTTGTATGTGTCAGGTAATCAGGTGTTTTAGTATGTGGTCAGGTAAATCAGGTGTTTAGTATGGGGTCATGTAAATCAGGTGTTTAGTATGGGGTCAGGTAAATCAAGTGTTTAGTATGTGGTCAGGTAAATCAGGTGTTTAGTATGGGGTCAGGTAAATCAGTGTTTTGTATGGGGTCGATGTAAATCAGGTGTTTAGTATGTGGTCAGGTAATCAGGTGTTTAGTATGGGGTCAGGTAAATCAGGTGTTTAGTATGTGGTCAGGTAAATCAGGTGTTTAGTATGTGGTCAGGTAAATCAGGGTGTTTGGTATGGGGTCAGGTAAATCAGGTGTTTTAGTATGGGGTCAGGTAAATCAGGTGTTTAGTATGTGGTCGGTAAATCAGGTGTTTAGTATGGGGTCAGGTAAATCAGGTGTTTGGTATGGGGTCAGGTAAATCAGGTGTTTAGTATGTGGTCAGGTAAATCAGGTTTTTAGTATTTGGTCAGATAAATCAGGTGCTTAGTATGGGGTCGGTAAATCAGGTGTTTTAATATGGGGTCAGGTAAATCAGGTGTTTAGTATGGGGTCAGGTAAATCAGGTGTTTTAGTATGTGGTCAGGTAAATCAGGTGTTTAGTATGTGGTCCAGGTAAATCAGGTGTTTAGTATGTGGTCAGGTAAATCAGGTGTTTTAGAATGGGGTCAGGTAATCAGGTGTTTAGTATGGGGTCAGGTAAATCAGGTGTTTAGTATGGGGTCAGTAAATCAGGTGTTTAGTATGTGGTCAGGTAAATCAGGTGTTTAGTATGGGGTCAGGTAAATCAGGTGTTTAGTATGTGGTCAGGTAAATCAGGTGTTTAGTATGTGGTCAGGTAAATCAGGTGTTTGTATTATGTGGTCAGGTAAATCAGGTGTTTAGTATGGGGTCAGGTAATCAGGTGTTTAGTATGTGGTCAGGTAAATCAGGTGTTTAGTATGTGGTCAGGTAAATCAGGTGTTTAGTATGGGGTCAGGTAAATCAGGTGTTTAGTATGTGGTCAGGTAATCAGGTGTTTAGTATGTGGTCAGGTAATCAGTGTTTTAGTATGGGGTCAGTTAATCAGGTGTTTAGTATGTGGTCAGGTAAATCAGGTGTTTAGTATGTGGTCCAGGTAAATCAGGTGTTTAGTATGTGGTCTGGTAAATCAGGTGTTTAATGTGGTCAGGTAAATCAGGTGTTTAGTATGTGGTCAGGTAAATCAGGTGTTTTAGTATGTGGTCAGGTAAATCAGGTGTTTAGTATGTGGTCAGGTATATCAGGTGTTTAGTATGTGGTCGGTAAATCCGGTGTTTAGTATGTGGTCAGGTAAATCAGGTGTTTAGTATGGGGTCAGGTAAATCAGGTGTTTAGTATGGGGTCAGGTAAATCAGGTGTTTAGTATGTGGTCAGGTAAATCAGGTGTTTAGTATGTGGTCCAGGTAAATCAGGTGTTTTAGTATGTGGTCAGGTAAATCAGGTATTTAGTATGTGGTCCAGGTAATCAGGTGTTTAGTATGTGGTCAGGTAAATCAGGTATTTAGTATGTGGTCCAGGTAAATCAGGTGTTTAGTATGTGGTCAGGTAAATCAGGTGTTTAGTATGTGGTCAGGTAAATCAAGTGTTTAGTATGGGGTCAGGTAAATCAGGTGTTAGTATGGGGTCAGGTAAATCAGGTGTTTAGTATGTGGTCAGGTAATCAGGTGTTTAGTATGTGGTCAGGTAAATCAGGTGTTTAGTATGTGGTCAGGTAAATCAGGTGTTTAGTATGGGTCATGTAAATCAGGTGTTTAGTATGGGGTCAGGTAAATCAGTGTTTAGTATGTGGTCAGGTAAATCAGGTGTTTAGTATGGGGTCAGGTAAATCAGTGTTTTGTAAGGGGTCAGGTAAATCAGGTGTTTAGTATGTGGTCAGGTAAATCAGGTGTTTAGTATGGGGTCAGGTAAATCAGGTGTTTAGTATGTGGTCAGGTAAATCAGGTGTTTAGTATGTGGTCAGGTAAATCAGGTGTTTGGTATGGGGTCAGGTAAATCAGGTTTTAGTATGGGGTCAGGTAAATCAGGTGTTTAGTATGTGGTCAGGTAAATCAGGTGTTTAGTATGGGGTCAGGTAAATCAGTGTTTGGTATGATGGGGTCAGGTAATCAGGTGTTTAGTATGTGGTCAGGTAAATCAGGTGTTTAGTATTTGGTCAGATAAATCAGGTGCTTAGTATGTGGTCAGGTAAATCAGGTGTTTAGTATGGGGTCAGGTAAATCAGGTGTTTAGTATGTGGTCAGGTAAATCATGTGTTTAGTATGTGGTCAGGTAAATCAGGTGTTTAGTATGGGGTCAGGTAAATCAGGTGTTTAGTATGTGGTCAGGTAAATCAGGTGTTTATATGGGGTCAGGTAATCAGGTGTTTTAGTATGTGGTCAGGTAAATCAGGTGTTTAGTATGGGGTCAGGTAAATCAGGTGTTTAGTATGTGGTCAGGTAAATCAGGTGTTTAGTATGTGGTCAGGTAAATCAGGTGTTTAGTATGTGGTCAGGTAAATCAGGTGTTTAATATGGGGTCAGGTAAATCAGGTGTTTAGTATGGGGTCAGGTAAATCAGGTGTTTAGTATGTGGTCAGGTAAATCAGGTGTTTAGTATGTGGTCCAGGTAATCATCGTGTTTAGTATGTGGTCAGGTAAATCAGGTGTTTAGAATGGGGTCAGGTAAATCAGGTGTTTAGTATGGGGTCAGGTAAATCAGGTGTTTAGTATGGGGTCAGGTAAATCAGGTGTTTAGTATGTGGTCAGGTAAATCAGGTGTTTAGTATGGGGTCAGGTAAATCAGGTGTTTAGTGGTGGTCAGGTAATCAGGTGTTTAGTATGGGGTCAGGTAAATCAGGTGTTTAGTATGTGGTCAGGTAAATCAGGTGTTTAGTATGGGTCAGGTAAATCAGTGTTTAGTATGTGGTCAGGTAAATCAGGTGTTTAGTATGTGGTCAGGTAAATCAGGTGTTTAGTATGGGGTCAGGTAAATCAGTGTTTAGTATGTGGTCAGGTAAATCAGGTGTTTAGTATGTGGGTCAGGTAAATCAGGTGTTTAGTATGGGGTCAGGTAAATCAGTGTTTTAGTATGGTGGTCAGGTAAATCAGGTGTTTAGTATGTGGTCGGTAAATCAGGTGTTTAGTATGTGGTCGGTAAATCAGGTGTTTTAGTATGTGGTCAGGTAATCAGGTGTTTAGTATGGGGTCAGGTAAATCAGGTGTTTAGTATGTGGTCAGGTAAATCAGGTGTTTAGTATGGGGTCAGGTAAATCAGGTGTTTAGTATGTGGTCAGTAAATCAGGTGTTTAGTATGTGGTCAGGTAAATCAGGTGTTTAGTATGGGGTCAGGTAATCAGGTGTTTAGTATGGGGTCAGGTAAATCAGGTGTTTAGTATGGGGTCAGGTAAATCAGGTGTTTAGTATGTGGTCAGGTAAATCAGGTGTTTAGTATGGGGTCAGGTAAATCAGGTGTTTAGTATGGGTCAGGTAAATCAGGTGTTTAGTATGGGGTCAGGTAAATCAGGTGTTTAGTATGTGGTCAGGTAAATCAGGTGTTTAGTATGTGGTCAGGTAATCAGGTGTTTAGTATGTGGTCAGGTAAATCAGGTGTTTAGTATGGGTCAGGTAAATCAGGTGTTTAGTATGTGGTCAGGTAAATCAGGTGTTTAGTATGGGGTCAGGTAAATCAGGTGTTTAGTATGGGGTCAGGTAAATCAGTTGTTTAGTATGTGGTCAGGTAAATCAGGTGTTTAGTATGTGGTCAGGTAAATCAGGTGTTTAGTATGTGGTCAGGTAAATCAGGTGTTTAGTATGTGGTCAGGTAAATCAGGTGTTTAGTATGGGGTCAGGTAAATCAGGTGTTTAGTATGTGGTCAGGTAAATCAGGTGTTTAGTATGTGGTCAGGTAAATCAGGTGTTTAGTATGTGGTCAGGTAAATCAGGTGTTTAGTATGTGGTCAGGTAAATCAGGTGTTTAGTATGTGGTCAGGTAAATCAGGTGTTTAGTATGTGGTCAGGTAAATCAGGTGTTTAGTATGTGGTCAGGTAAATCAGGTGTTTAGTATGTGGTCAGGTAAATCAGGTGTTTAGTATGTGGTCAGGTAAATCAGGTGTTTAGTATGTGGTCAGGTAAATCAGGTGTTTAGTATGTGGTCAGGTAAATCAGGTGTTTAGTATGTGGTCAGGTAAATCAGGTGTTTAGTATGGGGTCAGGTAAATCAGGTGTTTAGTTTTGTGGTCAGGTAATCAGGTGTTTAGTATGTGGTCAGGTAAATCAGGTGTTTAGTATGTGGTCAGTAAATCAGGTGTTTAGTATGGGGTCAGTTAAATCAGGTGTTTAGTATGTGGTCAGGTAAATCAGGTGTTTAGTATGTGGTCAGGTAAATCAGGTGTTTTGGTATGGGGTCAGGTAAATCAGGTGTTTAGTATGGGGTCAGGTAAATCAGGTGTTTAGTATGTGGTCAGGTAAATCAGGTGGTTTAGTATGGGGTCAGGTAAATCAGGTTTTTGGTATGGGGTCAGGTAAATCAGGTGTTTAGTATGTGGTCAGGTAAATCAGGTGTTTAGTATTTGGTCAGATAAATCAGGTGCTTAGTATGTGGTCAGTAAATCAGGTGTTTAGTATGGGTCAGGTAAATCAGGTGTTTAGTATGTGGTCAGGTAAATCAGGTGTTTAGTATGTGGTCAGGTAAATCAGGTGTTTAGTATGGGTCAGGTAAATCAGGTGTTTAGTATGTGGTCAGGTAAATCAGGTGTTTAGTATGGGGTCAGGTAATCAGGTGTTTTAGTATGTGGTCAGGTAAATCAGGTGTTTAGTA
Source organism: Oncorhynchus mykiss (assembly GCF_013265735.2). Lineage (NCBI taxonomy): Eukaryota > Metazoa > Chordata > Actinopteri > Salmoniformes > Salmonidae > Oncorhynchus > Oncorhynchus mykiss. The sequence continues at coordinate 6,774 of NW_023494141.1, forward strand.
TGGGGTCAGGTAAATCAGGTGTTTAGTATGTGGTCAGGTAAATCAGGTGTTTAGTATGTGGTCAGGTAAATCAGGTGTTTAGTATGTGGTCAGGTAAATCAGGTGTTTAATATGGGGTCAGGTAATCAGGTGTTTAGTATGGGTCAGGTAAATCAGGTTTTAGTATGTTGGTCAGGTAAATCAGGTGTTTAGTATGTGGTCCAGGTAAATCAGTGTTTAGTATGTGGTCAGGTAAATCAGGTGTTTAGAATGGGTCAGTAATCAGGTTTTAGTATGGGGTCAGGTAATCAGGTGTTTAGTATGGGGTCAGGTAAATCAGGTGTTTAGTAATGTGGTCAGGTAAATCAGGTGTTTAGTATGGGGTCAGGTAAATCAGGTGTTTGTATGTGGTCAGGTAAATCAGGTGTTTAGTATGGGGTCAGGTAAATCAGGTGTTTAGTATGTGGTCAGGTAAATCAGTGGTGTTTAGTATGGGGTCAGGTAAATCAGGTGTTTAGTATGTGGTCAGGTAAATCAGGTGTTTAGTATGTGGTCAGGTAAATCAGTGTTTAGTATGGGGTCAGGTAAATCAGGTGTTTAGTATGTGGTCAGGTAAATCAGGTGTTTAGTATGTGGTCAGGTAAATCAGGTGTTTTAGTATGGGGTCAGGTAATCAGGTGTTTAGTATGGGGTCAGGTAAATCAGGTGTTTAGTATGTGGTCAGGTAAATCAGTGTTTAGTATGTGGTCAGGTAAATCAGGTGTTTAGTATGTGGTCAGGTAAATCAGGTGTTTAGTATGGGGTCAGGTAATCAGGTGTTTAGTATGTGGTCAGGTAAATCAGGTGTTTAGTATGGGGTCAGGTAAATCAGGTGTTTAGTATGTGGTCAGGTAAATCAGGTGTTTAGTATGTGGTCAGGTAAATCAGGTGTTTAGTATGGGTCAGGTAAATCAGGTGTTTAGTATGGGGTCAGTTAAATCAGGTGTTTAGTATGGGTCAGTAAATCAGGTGTTTAGTATGTGGTCAGGTAAATCAGGTGTTTAGTATGGGGTCAGGTAAATCAGGTGTTTAGTATGGGGTCAGGTAAATCAGGTGTTTAGTATGGGGTCAGGTAAATCAGTGTGTTTAGTATGTGGTCAGGTAAATCAGGTGTTTAGTATGTGGTCATGTAAATCAGGTGTTTAGTATGTGGTCAGGTAATCAGGTGTTTAGTATGGGGTCAGGTAATCAGGTGTTTAGTATGTGGTCAGGTAAATCAGGTGTTTAGTATGGGTCAGGTAAATCAGGTTTTAGTATGGGTCAGGTAAATCAGGTGTTTTAGTATGTGTTCAGGTAAATCAGGTGTTTAGTATGTGGTCAGGTAAATCAGGTGTTTAGTATGTGGTCAGGTAAATCAGGTTTTAGTATGTGGTCAGGTAATCAGGTGTTTAGTATGGGGCAGGTAATCAGGTGTTTAGTATGTGGTCAGGTAAATCAGGTGTTTAGTATGTGGTCAGGTAAATCAGGTGTTTAGTATGTGGTCAGGTAAATCAGGTGTTTAGTATGTGGTCAGGTAAATCAGTGTTTAGTATGTGGTCAGGTAAATCAGGTGTTTAGTATGTGGTCAGGTAAATCAGGTGTTTAGTATGTGGTCAGGTAAATCAGGTGTTTTAGTATGTGGTCAGGTAAATCAGGTGTTTAGTATGTGGTCAGGTAAATCAGGTGTTTAGTAGTGGTCAGGTAAATCAGGTGTTTAGTATGTGGTCAGGTAAATCAGGTGTTTAGTATGGGGTCAGGTAAATCAGGTGTTTAGTTTGTGGTCAGGTAAATCAGGTGTTTAGTATGTGGTCAGGTAAATCAGGTGTTTAGTATGTGGTCAGGTAAATCAGTGTTTAGTATGTGGTCAGGTAAATCAGGTGTTTAGTATGTGGTCAGGTAAATCAGGTGTTTAGTATGTGGTCAGGTAATCAGGTTTTTGGTATGGGGTCAGGTAATCAGGTGTTTAGTATGGGGTCAGGTAAATCAGGTGTTTAGTATGTGGTCAGGTAAATCAGGTGTTTAGTATGGGGTCAGGTAAATCAGGTGTTTAGTATGTGGTCAGGTAAATCAGGTGTTTAGTATGTGGTCAGGTAAATCATGTTTTAGTATGTGGTCAGGTAAATCAGTGTTTAGTATGTGGTCAGGTAAATCAGGTGTTTAGTATGTGGTCAGGTAAATCAGGTGTTTAGTATGGGGTCAGGTAAATCAGGTGTTTAGTATGTGGTCAGGTAAATCAGGTGTTTAGTATGGGTCAGGTAAATCAGGTGTTTAGTATGTGGTCAGGTAAATCAGTGTTTTTAGTATGGGGTCAGGTAAATCAGGTGTTTAGTATGTGGTCAGGTAAATCAGGTGTTTAGTATGGGGTCAGGTAAATCAGGTGTTTAGTATGTGGTCAGGTAAATCAGTGTTTTAGTATGTGGTCAGGTAAATCAGGTGTTTAGTATGTGGTCAGGTAAATCAGGTGTTTATATGTATGTGGTCAGGTAAATCAGGTGTTTAGTATGTGGTCAGGTAAATCAGGTGTTTAGTATGGGGTCTGGTAAATCAGGTGTTTAGTATGGGTCAGGTAAATCAGGTGTTTAGTATGTGGTCAGGTTGTAACGGTTTTCTTTATGAGAAGGAGAGTCGGACCAAAATGCAGCGTGTAGATTGCGATCCATGTGTTTAATGACAAACGTAAAACACGAATCAATACACCTACAAAAAAAAGAACGTGATGACGTAACGAAAACCTAAACAGCCTATCTGTGAAAACACATAGACAGGAACATCACCCACAAACACACAGTGAAACCAGGCTACCTAAATATGGTTCCCATCAGAGACAATGACGAACACCCTGCCTCTGACTGAGAACCATATCAGGCTGAACATAGAAATAGACAAACAAGACATGAAACATAGAATGCCCACTCAGATCACACCCTGACCATCAAAAACTAAAAATACAAGTAAACTATGGTCAGGGCGTGACAGTACCCCCCCCCCAGGTGCGGACTCCGGCCGCAAAACCTGAACCTATAGGGAGGGTCTGGGTGGGCATCTGTCCGCGGTGGCGGCTCTGGCGCTGGACGTGGACCCCACTCCATGACAGTTTTAATCCCCCTCCTAAACGTCCCTAAATAGGTTACCCACCACAATGATCATGGGACAGAGGGACAGCTTTTGGACAGAGGTAACTCGGGACAGATGGGTAGCTCAGCCTGAGAGGAAGCTCAGCACTGAGAAGAAGCTCAGCACTGAGAAGAAGCTCAGGCAGGTGGTTAGATCCGGCAGATCCTGGCTGGCTGGCGGTTCTGGAAGATCCTGGCTGACTGGCGGATCTGGGGAATCTGGACGACTGGCAGATCTGGGAGAATCTGGCCGACTGGCAGATCTGGAAGAGTCTGGTCGACTGGCAGATCTGGAAGAGTCTGGTCGACTGGCAGATCTGGAAGAGTCTGGTCGACTGGCAGATCTGGAAGAGTCTGGTCGACTGGCAGATCTGGAAGAGTCTGGACGACTGGCAGATCTGGAAGAGTCTGGACGACTGGCAGATCTGGAGAGTCTGGACGACTGGCAGATCTGGAAGAGTCTGGACGACGGCAGATCTGGAAGAGTCTGGTCGACTGGCAGATCTGGAAGAGTCTGGTCGACTGGCAGATCTGGAAGAGTCTGGACGACTGGCAGATCTGGAAGAGTCTGGTCGACTGGCAGATCTGGAAGAGTCTGGTCGACTGGCAGATCTGGAAGAGTCTGGACGACTGGCAGATCTGGAAGAGTCTGGACGACTGGCAGATCTGGAAGAGACTGGTCGACACAGACTGGCTGCTCTGGCTGCTCCATGCTGACTGACAGCTCTGGCTGCTCCATGCTGGCAGACTGCTCTGGTGCTCCATGATGACTGTAGCTCTGCTGCTCCATGCTGACTGGCTGCTCCATGCTGACTGGCAGCTCTGGCTGCTCCATGCTGACTGGCTGCTCTGGCTGCTCCATGCTGACTGGCTGCTCCATGCTGACTGGCTGCTCCATGCTGACTGGCGGCCCTGGCTGCTCCATGCTGACTGGCGGCCCTGGCTGCTCCATGCTGACTGGCGGCCCTGGCTGCTCCATGCTGACTGGCGGCCCTGGCTGCTCCATGCTAACTGGCAGCTCTGGCGGCTCCTTGCAGACTGGCAGCTCCATGCAGACTGGCAGCTCTATGCAGACTGGCAGCTCCTTGCAGACTGGCAGCTCCTTGCTAACTGGCAGCTCTAAGCTAACTGGCAGCTCTATGCTAACTGGCAGCTCTATGCTAACTGGCAGCTCTATGCTAACTGGCAGCTCTATGCTAACTGGCAGCTCTATGCTAACTGGCAGTTCTGAACAGGCGGAGACTCCGGCAGCGCTGTAGAGAAGGCAGGCTCTACAGCGCTAAACAGGCGGGAGACTCCGACAGCGCTGAAGAGAAGGGAGCTCTGGCAGCGCTGGACAGCGAGGCGCACTGTAGGCCTGATGCGTGGTGCTGGCACTGGTGGTACTGGGCCGAGGACACGCACAGGAAGCCTAGTGCGGGGAGCTGCTACCGGAGGGCTGGGGTGTGGAGGTGGTACTGAAAAACCGGACCGTGCAGGCGCACTGGAGCTCTTGAGCACCGAGCCTGCCCAACCTTACCTGGTTGAATGCTCACGGTCGCCCTGCCAGTGCGGCGAGGTGAATAGCCCGCACTGGACTATGCAGGCGAACCGGAGAACCGAGCGCAAGGCTGGTGCCATGTAAACCGGCCCAAGGAGACGCACTGGGGACCAGCTGCGTAGAGCCGGCTTCATGGCATTAGGCTCGACGCTCAATCTAGCCCGGCAACACGCGGAGCTGGAATATACCGCACCGGGCTATGCACCCGCACTGGAGACACCGTGCGCACCACTGCATAACACGGTGCCTGTCCGGTCTCTCTAGCCCCCCGGTAAGCACAGGGAGTCTGCCCAGGTCTCCTACCTGGCATAGCCATACTCCCTGTTTAGCCCCCCCCAAGAAATTTTTGGGGCTGCCTCTCAAGCTTCCATCCGCGTCGCCGAGCTGCCTTCTCATACCAGCGCCTCTCTGCTTTCACACGCCTCCATTCTACGGTAACCTTCCTCGCACTGCTCCAGCGAATCCCAGGCGGCTCCTGCACTCTCCCTGGGTCGGCCGCCCACCTGTCGATCTCCTCCCAAGTAGTATACTCCATACTGTACTCCTCTTTGGGCTGTTCCTGTTGTTTCTTCTCCCGCTGCACCTTAGTGCGGCTACACTCCCCTGGTTTAGCCCAGGGTCCTCTCCCGTCGAGGATTTCCTCCCATGTCCAGAAATCCTTATTGCGCTTCTCCTCGCGCTGCTCCTGCCTGTTGACACGCTGCTTGGTCCTTTTGTGGTGGGTGATTCTGTAACGGTTTTCTTTATGAGAAGGAGAGTCGGACCAAAATGCAGCGTGTAGATTGCGATCCATGTTTTAATGAACAAACGTAAAACACGAATCAATACAAACACTACAAAAAATAAAGAACGTGATGAACGTACGAAAAACCTAAACAGCCTATCTGGTGAAAACACATAGACAGGAACAATCACCCACAAACACACAGTGAAACCCAGGCTACCTAAATATGGTTCCCAATCAGAGACAATGACGAACACCTGCCTCTGACTGAGAACCATATCAGGCTGAACATAGAAATAGACAAACAAGACATGAAACATAGAATGCCCAGCTCAGATCACAACCCTGACCAATCAAAACATAGAAAATAACAAAGTAAACTATGGTCAGGGCGTGACACAGGTAAATCAGGTGTTTAGTATGGGGTCAGGTAAATCAGGTGTTTAGTATGTGGGTCAGGTAAATCCGGTGTTTAGTATTGGTCAGGTAAATCAGGTGTTTAGTATGTGGTCAGGTAAATCAGGTGTTTAGTATGTGGTCAGTAAAGCAGGTGTTTAGTATGTGGTCCAGGTGTGTCTCATGGTTAGGAGATGAAAATGCAGTATTTGGCTGAAATCTGAAGTCTGCCCCCCGGGAACATAGCTTATCACCACACACAACACACACACACACACAGCACACCACACACGCACACAGCACAACACGCAGACACGCACACACACACAACGCACACCGCACACACGCACACACGCACACACGCACACACACACACAAACACACACAACCATGCAAGCACGCACAAACACACACAGGCATACACACTCATGCAAAAACATGCACAAACGCATGCACACATTCATACTGTCGTACACATACACACACATACACATAAGCTGTCCAAACACACAGGTCTGTGTCCCTCCCCCTCCTCTCCTCTGAGAGAAATGTCATTATTCTACTCATCACTGAGTAGATTCACCTGTCCTCAATGTCTACTAGCTTTTGTAGTCTAGTGTACATGCTCGATTTAGGAAGAGGAGGATGAAGGATGGAGGGGTCTGAATAGAAGAAGAGGTTGTGAAGAGGGGTGAGGTCAGGGGGAAGAGGGGAGGGAAGTGTTGAAAATGATTATCCAGGGCTGTTCAGAGTCCCTCCACAACCAGATACGAACCTGATTCATACCTCCCTCAGATGGCTCACTAACATGGAAGTCTAGCTCCTCATCTCCAACATCTCCATGAAAGCTTTTTCAGTGTTCTCTTATATAGCATGTAAATGTGGCACAAGAGAAAAGGAGTAGAGGGAGATGTAAATGACTGCAGGCATCTAAAACATTCCATGCTTACAAGATCATGTCCCTATTGATCTAGTTGGATGTTAAGGGCTGTATAGACTATGGAGAAAATCCTCCTTCTGTCTCCCTCCTCTCTCCCAATGCCTCCTTCCTTCCTCCCCCCATGGCTCCCTACTTCCTCCTCTGTCTCCCTCCTTCCTCCCTCTGTCTCCCTCCTCTCTCCCAATGCCTCCTCCCTTCCTCCCTCTGTCTCCCTCCTCTCTCCTAATGCAGCTCCTTCCTTCCTCCCCCCATGGCTCCCTACTTCCTCCCTCTGTCTCCCTCCTCCTCCCTCTGTCTCCCTCCTCTCTCCCAATGCCTCCTCCTTCCTCCCTCTGTCTCCCTCCTCTCTCCTAATGCCTCCTTCCTTCCTCCCCCCATGGCTCCCTACTTCCTCCTCTGTCTCCCTCCTTCCTCCCTCTGTCTCCCTCCTCTCTCCCAATGCCTCCCTCCTTCCTCCTCTGTCTCCCTCCTCTCTCTCCCAATGCCTCCCTCCTTCCTCCTCTGTCCTCCCTCCTCTCTCCCAATGCCTCCTTCCTTCCTCCCCCATGGCTCCCTCCTTCCTCCCTCCTTACTCCCCACTCCCTCCCTCCTTCCTCCCTCCTTACTCCCCACTCCCCTCCCTCCCTCCTTCCTCCCTCTGTCTCCCCTCCTCTCTCCAATGCCTCCCTCCTTCCTCCCTCTGTCTCCCTCCTCTCTCCCAATGCCTCCTTCCTTCCTCCCCCATGGCTCCCTCCTTCCTTCCTCCTTACTCCCCACTCCCTCCCTCCTTCCTCCCCCTGTCTCCCCGTACCTTCCTTCTCCTTCTGTTGCAAGAGCGACCATCAGTGCTGGGTGGTAAATTAAAGATCAGACCACTGTCAATGTCAGACCCCCCCCCCTCTCAATTTCTTTCTCCTTTTCTCACCACCACAATTTCTCTCATCCCTCTGTATACTCCTCTCTCTGTTTCTCTATCTCTGTATATCTCTCTCCCTCTCTCTGTTTCTCTCTCTGTATCTCTCTCTCTGTATATCTCTCTCTCTGTTTCTCTCCCTGTATATCTCTCTCTCTGTTTCTCTCTCTGTATCTTTCTCTCTCTCTCTCTGTTTCTCTCTCTCTGTATATCTCTCTCTCTCTGTTTCTCTCTCTCTGTATATCTCTCTCTCTCTGTTTCTCTCTCTGTATATCTCTACTCTCTGTTTCTCTCCCTGTACATCTCTCTCTATGTTTCTCTCTCTCTGTATATCTCTCTCTCTATCTCTCTGTTTCTCTCCCTCGGTATATCTCTCTCTCTGTTTCTCTCCCTCGGTATATTGCTCTCTTCTGTTTTCTCTCTCTGTATATCTCTCTCTCTCTCTCTCTCTGTTTCTCTCTCTCTGAATCTCTCTCTCTGTGTCTCTCCCTGTATATCTCTCTCTCTGTTTCTCTCATTGTTTCTCTCTCTCTGTAATCTCTCTCTCTCTCTGTTTCTCTCTCTCTGTATATCTCCTCTCTCTCTCTCTGTTTCTCTCCCTCTGTATATCTTTCTCTCTGTTTCT
>NW_023494141.1:20000-30000 GCF_013265735.2 Oncorhynchus mykiss
CAAGGAGTACCAGTACCTAGGAGACGAGCAGGGGTACGAGGTAATAACCTGGATATATACAAGGAGTACCAGTACCTAGGAGACGAGCAGGGGTACGAGGTAATAACCCGGCTATATACAAGGAGTACCAGTACCTAGGAGACACGCAGGGGTACGAAGTAATAACCTGGCTATATACAAGGAGTACCAGTACCTAGGAGACGAGCAGGGGTACGAGGTAATAACCTGGCTATATACAAGGAGTACCAGTACCTAGGAGACACGCAGGGGTACGAGGTAATAACCTGGCTATATACAAGGAGTACCAGTACCTAGGAGATGAGCAGGGGTACGAGGTAATAACCTGGCTATATACAAGGAGTACCAGTACCTAGGAGACGAGCAAGGGTACGAGGTAATAACCTGGATATATACAAGGAGTACCAGTACCTAGGAGACGAGCAGGGGTACGAGGTAATAATCTGGCTATATACAAGGAGTACCAGTACCTAGGAGACACGCAGGGGTACGAGGTAATAACCTGGCTATATACAAAGAGTACCAGTACCTAGGAGACGAGCAAGGGTACGAGGTAATAACCTGGATATATACAAGGAGTACCAGTACCTAGGAGACGAGCAGGGGTACGAGGTAATAATCTGGCTATATACAAGGAGTACCAGTACCTAGGAGACACGCAGGGGTACGAGGTAATAACCTGGCTATATACAAAGAGTACCAGTACCTAGGAGACGAGCAGGGGTACGAGGTAATAACCTGGATATATACACGGAGTACCAGTACCTAGGAGACGAGCAGGGGTACGAGGTAATAACCTAGATATATACAAGGAGTACCAGTACCTAGGAGATGCGTAGGGGTATGAGGTAATTACCTGGCTATATACACAGAGTACCAGTACCTAGGGGACACGCAGGGGTATGAGGTAATAACCTGGCTATATACACAGAGTACCAGTACCTAGGAGACGAGCAGGGGTACGAGGTAATAACCTGGCTATATACACAGAGTACCAGTACCTAGGAGATGCGTAGGGGTATGAGGTAATAACCTGGCTATATACACAGAGTACCAGTACCTAGGAGATGCGTAGGGGTACGAGGTAATAACCTGACTATATACACAGAGTACCAGTACCTAGGAGATGCGTAGGGGTACGAGGTAATAACCTGGCTATATACACAGAGTACCAGTACCTAGGAGATGCGTAGGGGTACGAGGTAATAACCTGGCTATATACACAGAGTACCAGTACCTAGGAGAAGCGTAGGGGTACGAGGTAATAACTTGGCTATATACACAGAGTACCAGTACCTAGGAGAAGCGTAGGGGTACGAGGTAATAACCTGACTATATACACAGAGTACCAGTACCTAGGAGATGCGTAGGGGTACGAGGTAATAACCTGACTATATACACAGAGTACCAGTACCTAGGAGAAGCGTAGGGGTACGAGGTAATAACCTGGCTATATACACAGAGTACCAGTACCTAGGAGAAGCGTAGGGGTACGAGGTAATAACCTGACTATATACACAGAGTACCAGTACCTAGGAGATGCGTAGGGGTACGAGGTAATAACCTGACTATATACACAGAGTACCAGTACCTAGGAGAAGCGTAGGGGTACGAGGTAATAACCTGGCTATATACACAGAGTACCAGTACCTAGGAGAAGCGTAGGGGTTTGAGGTAATAACCTGGCTATATACACAGAGTACCAGAACCTAGGAGATGCGTAGGGGTACGAGGTAATAACCTGGCTATATACACAGAGTACCAGTACCTAGGAGAAGCGTAGGGGTACGAGGTAATAACCTGGCTATATACACAGAGTACCAGTACCTAGGAGAAGCGTAGGGGTACGAGGTAATAACCTGACTATATACACAGAGTACCAGTACCTAGGAGAAGTGTAGGGGTACGAGGTAATAACCTGGCTATATACACAGAGTACCAGAACCTAGGAGAAGCGTAGGGGTACGAGGTAATAACCTGGCTATATACACAGAGTACCAGTACCTAGGAGAAGCGTAGGGGTACAAGTCATTGAGGTAGATATGTACAACTAAGAATAATCTGACGGACAGTAAACAGTAGAACAAAAAAAACAGTAGAGTCAAAGAAGTTGCAGTCCGGGTAGCGATTGTTTAACTATTTAACTAACTATTTAGCATTATTTGGGGTAGAAGCTCTTCGGGGTCCTGTTGGTTCCAGAATTGGTGCATTGGTACCGCTTGCCGTGAAGGTAGCAGAAAGAACAGTCTATGACTTGGGTGGTTGGAGCCTTTGACTATTTTTAGGGCCTTCGTCTGACACCGCCTGGTATAGAGGTCCCGGATGGCAGGGAGCTCGTTACCAATGATGTACTGGGCCGTCCTCACTACTCTCTTTAGCACTTTGCGGTTGGATGCCAGGCAGTCAAGATGTTCTCAGATCCGTCGATCTGAATAGGGGTGTGTTCGGCCCTCCGTTTCCTGTAGCCAACGATCAGCTCCTTTGTCTTGCACACAACTCTGTAGGTGTCTCATTGTCATCGGTGATCAAGCCTACCACCATTAAGTTGGCAAACTTAATGATGGTGTTGAAGCTGTGCACAACCACACAGTCGGGGTGAACAGGGACTACAGGTGGACTAAGGGGCCCCGTGTTGAGGGTCAGAAATAGCAGAGAGAGAGAGAGAGAGAGCTTGTGAGCGTGAGAGCGTGTGAGCGTTAGAGCGAGAGAGAGACAGAGGGAGAGAGAGAGAGAGAGAGAGAGAGAGAGAGAGAGCATGTGAGCGAGAGAGCGCGAGAGCGAGAGAGTGAGAGAGCGAGAGGGAGAGAGAGAGGGAGAGAGAGATAGAGAGAGAGAGAGAGAGAGAGAGACAGAGAGAGAGAGAAAGAGAGAGAGAGAGAGAGAGAGTGAGAGAGAGAGCGAGAGGGAGAGAGAGCAAGCATGTGAGCGCGAGAGCGAGAGAGTGAGAGAGCGAGAGGGAGAGAGAGAGAGAGAGAGAGAGAGCGAGAGAGAGAGAGAGAGAGAGAGAGAGAGAGACAGACAGAGAGACAGAGAGAGAGAGAGAGAGAGAGAGAGAGAGAGAGAGACAGAGAGACAGAGAGACATAGAGAGAGAGAGAGAGAGAGAGAGAGAGAGAGAGAGAGAGAGAGAGAGAGAGAGAGACAGAGAGAGAGACAGAGAGAGAGAGAGAGAGAGAGAGAGGGAAGGAGAGAGAGAGAGAGAGAGAGAGAAAGAGAGAGAGAGAGAGAGAGAGTGCAGAGGACTGGGTGAACCACTGGATTAGAGGTTTAACTGGCTGCCATGAAATCCCCTTTTCCTCTCCACTCATCAAAAGGAGATAAAGGAAATTGGCCACATTCTAGAAAAAAGAGAGATTCTCCTGTCATAGTGGTCTGTCTCCCTTGTTGTTTTTTCAAGTAAGATCCCTCTGACATCACATTGGTGAATGTGTTGTTTTTCTCTGTTGTGAGTGAAAGGGTGTGCGTCCTAAATGTATTTTATAGTGCAATATTTTTGATCATAGCCTAAAAAAGTGAATCCGGCCTGGCATTGGAATCTGCCATTGTCTTGCCTCCAGGACAGCCGGGGAGAACAGAGACAGGAAAGGACACCGAAAAAGAGAGCGAGAGAGAAAGAGAGAATGAGAGGTTGCTATGGTTACCTCCCCAGGAGATGGGAGCGCACTTGTTTATCTGTTGGCCAGTGAGCGGCTGGCGGGCTCCCGAGCAGATGTGGTGTGTGTGTGTTTTCACCACCTCCTTCTCCAGAGGAGGAACCAACCAGCCACCACTGACCTGAAGCCAGCTCTACTCTCTCTGTTTTTACCACGGCAACCGCCAAACAAACACTACTGTCTACCACTGTGCTCAGAATGCCTAACACGTAAACATTGACTCTACCTTGCAGATTCACACATACTGTTGTGTTGAGGAAGCCTCCACCAGGGCAGATCTCAGAGGAAGAGAAACAAGGAATTATAGGTTGTTAGCAAACCACAAACAGATATCTACTGGAACTAACAACAGGGGACACATGCTGCTAACGTAGAAAGACAGACAGACAGACAGACAGACAGACAGACAGACAGACAGACAGGCAGGCAGACAGACAGATAGACAGACAGACAGATGCAAAAAAAATGAGGAGATACAAAGAGAGCGAGAGAGAAAGAGAGAGATACATAGAGCTAGAAATACATAGAGAGAGAGAGCAAGAGAGACATAGAGACAGAACGAGAGAAAGAATAAACAGAGAGAGAGAGAGATCGAGCCAGAACGAGAGAGAGAGCGAGAGAGAGAGGGGAGAGGGAGCGGGAGAGAGAGAGAGAGATACAAAGAGAGGGAGCGAGAGACAGAGAGGGAGCGAGAGACAGAGAGGGAGCGAGAGACAGAGAGAGAGAGAGAGAGAGAGAGAGAGAGAGAGAGAGAGAGAGAGAGAGAGAGAGAGAGACCTATAGCTCATCTCTTGGCGGTAGTACTGTAGACTACTTATTCACTGACCTCAAACCAAAGTCTCTCAGAGCTTTCACAGTCAGTCTGACACTGACACCCCTATCAGATCACAGCAAAATCACAGTCTACTAGAACAGGCATCAAAGCCAAAGGAACTGAATAATATTAAGAAATGCTATAGACAGAAGGAAAGTAATGTGGAAACCGACCAAAAAACAATTAGACAACATATTCAAACCTTTTTAGACAACTTCCTGGACAAAATGTTTCACTGTAGTAGGGAAGGTGTAAACTTGGCAGTTGAAACAGTATATTTCCCTATCAAATCTAAAAATGTAGAAGAAAATCAACAACAATGACAAATGGTTGATGAAGAATGCTGAAACCTAAGAAAGAAACTGAGAAACCTGTCCAACCAAAAACATAGAGACTCAGAAAACCTGAGTCTACACCTTCACTATGGTGAATCACTAAAACAATACAGAAATACACTACGGAAAAAGAAGGAGCAGCACGTCAGAAATCAGCTCAATGTAATTGAAGAATTTATAGACTCTAACCACTTCTGGGAAAATTGGAAAACACCAAACAAACAACAACCCAAAGAGTTACCTATCCAAAATGGAGGTGTATGGGCAAACCACTTCTCAAATATTTTTGGCCCTATAACAAAGAACAAACAGCAAAAACATATACATGATCAAATACAAATCTTAGAATCAACTGTTAAAGACTACCAGAACCCACTGGATTCTCCAATTACATTGAAGGAACAAAATACAAACCCTCCAATTCAAAAAGGCCTGTGGTGTTGATGGTATCCTCAATGAAATGATCAAATATACACCACAAATTACAATTGGCTATACTTAAACTCTTTAACATCATCCATAGCTCTGGCACTGTCCCCAATATTTGGAACCAAGGACTGATCACCCCAATCCACAAAGTGGAGACAAATTTGACCCCAATAACTACAATGGGATATGTGTCAACAGCAGCCTTGGAAAAACCCTCTGCATTATCATTAACAGCAGACTCGTACATTTCCTCAGTGAATAGAATGTACTGAGCAAATGTCAATTTGGCTTTTTACCAAATTACCGTACAACAGACCACGTATTCACCCTGCACAACCTAATTGACAAACAAACAAACCAAAAAAAAGGCAAAGTCGTCTCATGCTTTGCTGATTTCAAACAAGTATTTGACTCAATTTGGCATGAGGGTCTACAATACAAATGATTGGAAAGTGGTGTTGGGGAAAAAACATACGACATTATAAAATCCATGTACACAAACAACAAGTGTGCGGTTAAAATTTGTTTAAAAAAATCACACACACATTACTTTCCACGGGGCCGTGAGGTGAGACAGGGATGATGTTTAAAAACGTCTTACTGCTGAAATCCCGCTAACGGGATCGATATGACAACAGCCAGTGAAAGTGCAGGACGCAAAACTCAAACAACAGAAATCTCATAATTAAAATTCCTCAAACATTCAAGAATTTTACACCATTTTAAAGATAAACTTGTTGTTAATCCAGCCAAACTGTCCGATTTCAAAAACATTTCATGACGAAAGCACACTAAACGATTATGTTAGGTGAGTGCCTAGTCACAGAAAAACACAGCCATTTTTCCAGCCAAAGAGAGGAGTCACAAAAAGCAGAAATAGAGATAAAAATGTATCACTAACCTTTGATGATCTTCATCAGATGACACTCATAGGACTTCATGTTACACAATACATGTATGTTTTGTTCGATGAAGTTCATATTTATATCCCAAAATCTCAGTTTACATTGCCGTGTTATGTTCAGTAATGTTTTGCTTCCAAAACATCCGGTGATTTTGCAGAGTGCCGAATCAATTTACAGAAATACTCATAATAAACATTGATAAAAGATACAAGTCTTATGCGTGGAATTATAGATATACTTCACCTTAATGCAACCACTGTGTCAGATTTTTTTTTTACTTTATGGAAAAAGCAGACCATGCAATAATCTGAGTACAGCGCTCAGACACAAAAACAAGCCATACAGATTCCCGTCATGTTGTGGAGTAAACAACAGTCAGAAATAGCATTATAAATGTGATGATCTTCATCAGAATACACTCCCAGGAATCCCAGTTCCATAATAAATATTTATTTTGTTCGATAAAGTCCATAATTTATGTCCAAATACCTCCTTTATGTTGGTGCGTTTAGTTCACAAATCCAAATTCATGAGGAGCAAGCACTAGGTCCAGACGAAAAGTAAAAAAGTTCCATTACAGTTCGTAGAAACATGTCAAACGATGTATAGACTCAATCTTTAGGATGTTTTTAACATAAATCTTCAATAATGTTTCAACCGGAGAATTCCTTTGTCTTTAGAAATGCAATGGAATGCAGCTACCTCTCACGGGAGTGCGCATGATCAGCTCATGCCAGACCTCTGTTTGAAACAGCTCTCTTTCTCTTCCCCTTCACAGTAGAAGCCTCAAACAAGGTTCTAAAGACTGTTGACATCTAGTGGAAGCCTTAGGAAGTGCAATCACATCAAATGTACACTGTATCTTGGATAGGCAAAGAGTTCCCAGATTTCCCACTTCCTGGTTGGATTTTTTTCTCAGGTTTTTGCCTGCCAGTTCTGTTATACTCACAGACATCATTCAAACATTTTTAGAAACTTCAGAGTGTTTTCTATCCAAACCCTACTAGTAATATGCATATCTTAGCTTCTGGGCCTGAGTTGCAGGCAGTTTACTCTGGGCACCTTATTCATCCAAGCTACTCAATACTTCCGCCCTTAAGCCCCACCCTCTTCAACATATATATCAATGAATTGGCAAGGGCACTTGAACAGTCTGCAGCACCTAGCTTCACGCTACTAGAATCTGAAGTCAAATGTCTACTGTGTGCTGATGATCTGGTGCTTCTGTACCCAACCAAGGAGGGTCTACAGCAGCACCTAGCTCTTCTGCACAGATACTGTCAGACTTGGGCCCTGACATTAAATCTCAGTAAGACAAAAAATAATGGGTTCCTAAAAAGGTCGTTGTCTGGACCACAAATACAAATTCCATCTAGACACCGTTGCCCTACAGCACACAAAAAAAACAATACATACCTCGGCCTAAACATCGGTGCCAAAGGTAACTCCCACAAAGCTGTGAACGAGCTGAGAGACATGGCAAGAACAGCCTTCTATGCCATCAAAAGGATATAAAATTAGACATACCAATTAGGATCTCGCTAAAAAATACTTGAATCAGTTATAGAACCCCTTGCCCTTCATGGTTGCGAGGTCTGGGGTCTGATCACCAACCAAGAATTCACAAAATGGGACAAACACCAAATTGAGACTCCGCATGCAGAATTATGCAAAAATATCCTCAGTGTACAACGTAAAAACCAAAATAATGCATGCAGAGACGAATTAGGCCGATACCCGCTAATGATCAAAATCCAGAAAAGAGCTGTTAAATTCTACAACCTAAAAGGAAGCAATTCCTAAACATTCCATAACAAAGTTCTCAAACAGACCCCACAGAGCCCCAGGGCAGCAACACAATTAGACCCAACCAAATCATGAAAAAACAAAAAGATAATTACTTGACGCATTGGAAAAAATTAACAAAAAAACAGAGCAAACTAGAATGTTATTTGGCCCTAAACAGAGAGTACACAGTGGCAGAGTACCTAACCACTGTGACTGACCCAAACTTAAGGAAAGCTTTGACTATGTACAGACTCAGTGAGCATAGCCTTGCTATTGAGAAAGCTCTCAAGAGAAGACAGGCTATGTGCACACTGCCAACAAAATGAGGTGGAAACTGAGCTGCACTTCCTACCCTCCTGCCAAATGTATGACCATATTAGAGACACATATTTCCCTCAGATTACACAGTCCCACAAAGAATTTGAAAACAAACCAAATCTTGATGAACTCTCATATCTATTGGGTGAAATACCAGTGTGCCATCAGCAAGACTTGTGACCTTTTGCCACATTTATCTTCCCTTTTGTACTCCCGTTTGTACTTTCTAACTCTTTGTACATATGACATTTGAAATGTCCTATTTTAAAACTTTTGTGAGTGTACTGTTTACTGTTCCATTTTATTTTTTTATTTCACTTTTGTTTATCTTCTTCACTTGATTTGACAATGTTAGCATATGTTTCCCATGCCAATAAAGCCCTTACATTGAAATTGAATTGAATTGAGAGAGAGAGAGAGAGAGAGAGAGAGAGAGAGAGAGAGAGAGAGAGAGAGAGAGAGAGAGAGACAGAGAGAGAGAGAGAGAGAGAGAGAGAGGCAATAGGAACCGGCAGACATAAAAAGGCATGGCTACCCAAAGCGGAGCGTATTTGTGGTCACTGCACGACAGGGGAGATAGAGACAGAGGTGCACTTCCTCCTTTACTATGAGAAATATTTCTCACCAAGGGAACAATTATTCACAGAAATTACTTTTCTTCTTAAACCCAGAGGAAAAACAAACCATACTTATGGCCGAAGGAGTAACGGCTCTTCTTGCAGCCAAATATGCCTGAAGGACACTTAAAAATAACATCTGCATAGTTAGCAGTAAATTACTTATTATTAGTATTATTGTTATTATTTTTATTATTGTTGTGATTATTATCCCAAACAGTAGTGGTACGGGTAGTAGGGGTGATGGTAATGGTAGTAGTTAAATGGTGGTAGTCATGATGGTAGTAGTAGTAACAATTATGGTAGTTGTAGAACTGATGTAATGGTGAGGATGACAGTTAGTTACATCGTAGCTATAGTTTTAGTAGGAAGAGATAGTAGTAGGTAGAGATAGAGGTATATCAGAGGTAGAAATGCTACTAGTGGTGATGGTAGTAGTAGAGATAAAGGTAGAAGTGCTACTAGTGGTGATGGTAGTAGTATGGATATCAGAGGTAGAAATGCTACTAGTGGTAATGGTAGTAGTAGGGATATCAGAGGTAGAAATGCTACTATTGGTAATGGTAGTAGTAGGGATATCAGAGGTAGAAATGCTACTAGTGGTAATGGTAGTAGTAGAGATATCAGAGGTAGAAGTGCTACTAGTGGTGATGGTAGTAGTATGGATATCAGAGGTAGAAATGCTACTAGTGGTAATGGTAGTAGTAGGGATATCAGAGGTAGAAATGCTACTATTGGTAATGGTAGTAGTAGGGATATCAGAGGTAGAAATGCTACTAGTGGTAATGGTAGTAGTAGGGATATCAGAGGTAGAAATGCTACTAGTGGTAATGGTAGTAGTAGGGATATCAGAGGTAGAAATGCTACTATTGGTAATGGTAGTAGTAGAGATATCAGAGGTAGAAGTGCTACTAGTGGTAATGGTAGTAGTAGAGATATCAGAGGTAGAAGTGCTACTAGTGGTAATGGTAGTAGTAGAGATATCAGAGGTAGAAGTGCTACTAGTGGTAATGGTAGTAGTAGAGATATCAGAGGTAGAAATGCTACTATTGGTAATGGTAGTAGTAGGGATATCAGAGGTAGAAATGCTACTAGTGGTAATGGTAGTAGTAGAGATATCAGAG
>NW_023494141.1:37500-57225 GCF_013265735.2 Oncorhynchus mykiss
TCTCCTCTCCTCTCTCTCTGTCCTCTTTCATCTCTTTCTGTCCTCTCATCTCTGTCCTCCCTTACCTGTCCTCTCTCCTCTGTTCTCTATCCTCTGTCCTCCCTCCTCTCTCTCTCTCCTCTCTCCTCTGTCCTCTCCCTTCTGTCCTCTCTCCTCTCTCTTCTGTCCTCTCTCCTCTCTCTCTCTTTCTCTCTCTCTCATCTCTCCTCTCTCTCTATCCTCTGTCCTCTCTCTCCCCTCTCTCCTCTCTCTCTTCTCTGTCCTATCTCCTCTGTCCTCTTTCTTCTGTCCTCCCTCCTTTCTCCTCTGTCCTTTGTTCTCTCTCCTCTGTCCCCTCTCCTCTGTCCTCCCTTCTCTGTCCTCTCTCCTCTGTTCTCTGTCCTCCCTCCTCTCTCTCTCCTCTCTCTCCCCTCTCGCCCATCTTCTCTCTCCTCTAGCCCCTCTTCTCTCTCCTCTGTCCTCCCTCTCTCTCTTCTCTCATCTCTCTCTATTCTCTGTCCTATCTTCTCTGTCCTCTTTCCTTCTTTCCTCTGTCCTCTGTCCTCTTTCCTCTGTCCTCTGTCCTATCTCCTCTGTCCTCTGTTCTCTCTCCTCTGTCCTCTTTCCTCTGTCCTCTGTCCTCTGTTCTCTCTCCTCTGTTCTCTCTCCTCTGTCCTCTGTCCTCTGTTCTCTGTCCTCTGTTCTCTCTCCTCTGATCTCTCTCCTCTGTCCTCTCTCCTCTGTCCTCTCTCTTCTGTCCTCTCTCCTCTGTTCTCTCTCCTCTGTCCTCTCTCCTCTGTTCTCTCTCCTCTCTCCTCTGTCCTCTCTCCTCTGTCCGCTCTCCTCTCTCTCTCTCTTTCTCTCTCTCTCATCTCTCCTCTCTCTCTATCCTCTGTCCTCTCTGTCCTCTCTCCTCTCTTGTCTCACTCTGTCCTCTCTCTCTCCCCCTTCTCTCCTCCCTCTCTCCTCTCTCTCTCCTCTCACCCCTCTTCTCTCTCCTCTGTCCTCCCTCTCTCTCTTCTCTCATCTCTCTCTCTTCTCTGTCCTATCTCCTCTGTCCTCTCTCCTCTGTCCTCTCTCCTCTGTTCTCTCTCCTCTGTCCTCTCTCCTCTGTTCTCTCTCCTCTGTCCTCTCTCCTCTCTTATCTCTCCTCTCTCCTCTCTCCTCTCTCCTCTCTCCTCTCTCCTCTGTCCTCTGTCCTCTGTCCTCTCTCCTCTCTCGTCTCACTCCCCCCTCTCTCTCTCCCCCCTCTCTCCTCTCTCTCTCCTCTCTCTCCTCTCTCTCTCTCCTCTCGCCCCTCTTCTCTCTCCTCTGTCCTCCCTCTCTCTCTTCTCTCATCTCTCTCTCTTCTCTGTCCTATCTCCTCTGTCCTCTTTCCTCTGTCCTCTGTTCTCTCTCCCCTGTTCTCTCTCCTCTGTTCTCTCTCCTCTGTCCTCTCTCCTCTGTTCTCTCTCCTCTGTTCTCTCTCCTCTGTCCTCTCTCCTCTGTCCTCTCTCCTCTGTTCTCTCTCCTCTGTCCTCTCTCCTCTGTTCTCTCTCCTCTCTCCTCTCTCTCTCCCCCTCTCTCCTCTCTCTCTCCTCTCTCTCCTCTCTCTCCCTCCTCTCGCTCCTCTTCTCTCTCCTCTGTCCTCCCTCTCTCTCTTCTCTCGTCTCTCTCTCTTCTCTGTCCTATCTCCTCTGTCCTCTTTCCTCTGTCCTCTGTTCTCTCTCCTCTGTTCTCTCTCCTCTGTTCTCTCTCCTCTGTCCTCTCTCCTCTGTCCTTTCTCCTCTGTTCTCTCTCCTCTGTCCTCTCTCCTCTGTTCTCCCCGACCCTCTCTGTTCTCTCTCCTCTGTCCTCTCTCCTCTGTCCTCTCTCCTCACCTCCTCTGTCCTCTCTCCTCTATTCTCTCTCCTCTGTCCTCTCTCCTCTGTCCTCTCTCCTCTGTTCTCTCTCCTCTGTCTTCTCTCCTCACCTCCTCTGCTCTCTCTGCTCGGTCCTCTCTCCTCTGTTCTCTCTCCTCTCTCCTCTGTTCTCTCTCTTCTCTCCTCTGTCCTCTCTATCTGCCTCCTCTCTCATCACCTCCTCTTTTCTTTCCTTTCAGAGTGAGGAAGAGTAGATGGTAATAGGGCCTTCACAGGTTCTCTCTGAGGTGTGAACCGAAGGGAGAGAACAGAGAGAAAGAGAGAGCAGAGAGAGAGAAATATAGAGCGGGGGAGGGGGAGAGAGAGAAGCTGTGAAAGGGCCTTCTCTTCCTTTTCATCAGTAAACGTCTGCATATCTCCTCTTCTCTCTTCTCCTCATCTCCTCTCCCCTCCTCTCTTCAAATCCCCTTTTCTCTTCCCCTCATATGTATGCAAATCAGGCATCCTATGCAAATAAGCCTGGTTGGGAGAGGAAGGCTTGAGAATGAAGAAGGGGTGAGAACAAGGGGAAAGGGGAGAGGGAGGAGAGGAAGAGGAGGAGGGGGAGGTGAGAGAGACAGGGAGGAGAGGAAGGGGAAGACAGGAAGGGGAAGAGAGGAAGAGGAGGAGAGGACGGTAGGAGAGGAGAGGAAAGGGAGAGGAGGCGGAGGTAAGATAAGATGAGATGAGATGAGATGAGAGAGCGGGAGGTACCCGCTGTCAATCATTGACTCAGACTGCTGTTTGCTTCTGGTTTCCACTCACACACACACACACACACACACACACACACACACACACACACACACACACTAACCCTGATGTGAGCCCACGCTGTTTCTCTCATCATCCCATCCTCCCACCTGTCTGAATGAGGCTGAGCAAGGTGGTTGTGGATGGTTAGTGACTCCTGCACTGCATGTCATTTACAGTAACATCCTGCCCTTTACCCTTCCCTCTCCTTCAACTTATCTTAGACGACTTGCTCTTCCTGTCCGCCATTTTGCTTTCAACCATCCTGTGGGGTCAAGGAAGGAAATGCAGCCCCGTTCCATGGATATGAGACGGATAAGAGCATCTGCCTCACTGTCATGGTAGTCACTGCTACCATGGTTACAGTCGTTGTCTGTGCTGGGCATTGGGTAGCACTGTCGAGGTGGCACTGGGTGTTAGTGTGTGTGTGCATGTGTGTGTGTGTGTGTGCGTGCGTAAGCCTCCCTCTCCAGCACGGCTGTTTGGGCCTTCTGCTAAGGGACTCAGAGAGGCAACACCATCATTCACTTTCACGCTTCACTGAAAGTGTGGGTGTGTTTTTGTCTAAACACAAACACACACACACAGGCATGCACGCATGCACACACACACACACACACACAAACACACACACACACACACACACACACACACACACACACACACACACACACACACACACGCTCCCCATCACGTGCAGCAGATACTGATCTATCCTTTCTAGAGGCAGATGGATTTAATGTAGGAATGTGTGTGTTTTTTTTTTGGGGGGGGGGGGGGGGGGGGGGTAGATCAGCATTAATACTGCAGATAGATTGTGGATTCTGTCAATGTAAGTATCTGCATCATTTCCAATCCCCTAACTCTAACTCTAACTCTACCACCCCTCCCCTAACTGGAGTAAACAAATTATATTTTCCCCCTAACTCTACCACCCCTCCCCTAACTGGAGTAAACAAATTATATTTTCCCCCTAACTACCACCCCTCCCCTAACTGGAGTAAACAAATTATATTTTCCCCCTAACTCTACCACCCCTCCCCTAACTGGAGTAAACAAATTATATTTCCCCCCTAACTACCACCCCTCCCCTAACTGGAGTAAACAAATTATATTTTCCCCCTAACTACCACCCCTCCCCTAACTGGAGTAAACAAATTATATTTTCCCCCTAACTCTACCACCCCTCCCCTAACTGGAGTAAACAAATTATATTTTCCCCCTAACTCTACCACCCCTCCCCTAACTGGAGTAAACAAATTATATTTTCTCCCTAACTCTACCACCCCTCCCCTAACTGGAGTAAACAAATTATATTTCCCCCCTAACTCTACCACCCCTCCCCTAACTGGAGTAAACAAATTATATTTTCCCCCTAACTCTACCACCCCTCCCCTAACTGGAGTAAACAAATTATATTTTCCCCCTAACTCTACCACCCCTCCCCTAACTGGAGTAAACAAATTATATTTCCCCCCTAACTCTACCACCCCTCCCCTAACTGGAGTAAACAAATTATATTTTCCCCCTAACTACCACCCCTCCCCTAACTGGAGTAAACAAATTATATTTTCTCCCTAACTACCACCCCTCCCCTAACTGGAGTAAACAAATTATATTTTCTCCCTAACTACCACCCCTCCCCTAACTGGAGTAAACAAATTATATTTTCCCCCTAACTCTACCACCCCTCCCCTAACTGGAGTAAACCAATTAAATTTCCCCCCTAACTACCACCCCTCCCCTAACTGGAGTAAACAAATTATATTTTCTCCCTAACTACCACCCCTCCCCTAACTGGAGTAAACAAATTATATTTCCCCCCTAACTACCACCCCTCCCCTAACTGGAGTAAACAAATTATATTTTCCCCCTAACTCTACCACCCCTCCCCTAACTGGAGTAAACAAATTATATTTTCCCCCTAACTCTACCACCCCTCCCCTAACTGGAGTAAACCAATTATATTTCCCCCCTAACTACCACCCCTCCCCTAACTGGAGTAAACAAATTATATTTTCCCCCTAACTACCACCCCTCCCCTAACTGGAGTAAACAAATTATATTTTCTCCCTAACTACCACCCCTCCCCTAACTGGAGTAAACAAATTATATTTTCTCCCTAACTACCACCCCTCCCCTAACTGGAGTAAACAAATTATATTTTCCCCCTAACTCTACCACCCCTCCCCTAACTGGAGTAAACCAATTAAATTTCCCCCCTAACTACCACCCCTCCCCTAACTGGAGTAAACAAATTATATTTTCTCCCTAACTACCACCCCTCCCCTAACTGGAGTAAACAAATTATATTTCCCCCCTAACTACCACCCCTCCCCTAACTGGAGTAAACAAATTATATTTTCCCCCTAACTCTACCACCCCTCCCCTAACTGGAGTAAACAAATTATATTTTCCCCCTAACTCTACCACCCCTCCCCTAACTGGAGTAAACCAATTATATTTCCCCCCTAACTACCACCCCTCCCCTAACTGGAGTAAACAAATTATATTTTCTCCCTAACTACCACCCCTCCCCTAACTGGAGTAAACAAATTATATTTTCCCCCTAACTACCACCCCTCCCCTAACTGGAGTAAACAAATTATATTTCCCCCCTAACTACCACCCCTCCCCTAACTGGAGTAAACAAATTATATTTTCTCCCTAACTACCACCCCTCCCCTAACTGGAGTAAACAAATTATATTTTCCCCCTAACTCTACCACCCCTCCCCTAACTGGAGTAAACCAATTATATTTTCCCCCTAACTCTACCACCCCTCCCCTAACTGGAGTAAACAAATTATATTTTCCCCCTAACTACCACCCCTCCCCTAACTGGTGTAAACAAATTGTATTTCCCCCTAACTACCACCCCTCCCCTAACTGGTGTAAACAAATTATTTTTTCCCCCTAACTACCACGCCTCCCCTAACTGGTGTAAACAAATTATATTTTCCCCCTAACTACCACCCCTCCCCTAACTGGTGTAAACAAATTATATTTTCCCCCTAACTACCACCCCTCCCCTAACTGGAGTAAACAAATTATATTTTCCCCCTAACTCTACCACCCCTCCCCTAACTGGAGTAAACAAATTATATTTCCCCCTAACTACCACCCCTCCCCTAACTGGAGTAAACAAATTATATTTTCCCCCTTATTTTAAATATATATATTTTCCCCCTAACTCTACCACCCCTCCCCTAACTGGAGTAAACAAATTATATTTTCCCCCTAACTCTACCACCCCTCCCCTAACTGGAGTAAACAAAATTATATTTTCCCCCTAACTCTACCACCCCTCCCCTAACTGGAGTAAACAAATTATATTTTCCCCCTAACTCTACCACCCCTCCCCTAACTGGAGTAAACCAATTATATTTTCCCCCTAACTCTACCACCCCTCCCCTAACTGGAGTAAACAAATTATATTTTCCCCCTAACTACCACCCCTCCCCTAACTGGTGTAAACAAATTGTATTTCCCCCCTAACTACCACCCCTCCCCTAACTGGTGTAAACAAATTATATTTTCCCCCTAACTACCACCCCTCCCATAACTGGTGTAAACAAATTATTTTTTCCCCCTAACTTCCACCCCTCCCCTAACTGGTGTAAACAAATTATATTTTCCCCCTAACTACCACCCCTCCCCTAACTGGTGTAAACAAATTATATTTTCCCCCTAACTACCACCCCTCCCCTAACTGGAGTAAACAAATTATATTTTCCCCCTAACTCTACCACCCCTCCCCTAACTGGAGTAAACAAATTATATTTCCCCCTAACTACCACCCCTCCCCTAACTGGAGTAAACAAATTATATTTTCCCCCTTATTTTAAATATATATATTTTCCCCCTAACTCTACCACCCCTCCCCTAACTGGAGTAAGCAAATTATATTTTCCCCCTAACTCTACCACCCCTCCCCTAACTGGAGTAAACAAATTATATTTTCCCCCTAACTCTACCACCCCTCCCCTAACTGGAGTAAAAAAAATATATTTTCCCCCTAACTCTACCACCCCTCCCCTAACTGGAGTAAACCAATTATATTTTCCCCCTAACTCTACCACCCCTCCCCTAACTGGAGTAAACAAATTATATTTTCCCCCTAACTACCACCCCTCCCCTAACTGGTGTAAACAAATTGTATTTCCCCCTAACTACCACCCCTCCCCTAACTGGTGTAAACAAATTATATTTTCCCCCTAACTACCACCCCTCCCCTAACTGGTGTAAACAAATTATATTTTCCCCCTAACTACCACCCCTCCCCTAACTGGTGTAAACAAATTATATTTTCCCCCTAACTACCACCCCTCCCCTAACTGGTGTAAACAAATTATATTTTCCCCCTAACTACCACCCCTCCCCTAACTGGAGTAAACAAATTATATTTTCCCCCTAACTCTACCACCCCTCCCCTAACTGGAGTAAACAAATTATATTTCCCCTTAACTACCACCCCTCCCCTAACTGGAGTAAACAAATTATATTTTCCCCCTTATTTTAAATATATATATTTTCCCCCTAACTCTACCACCCCTCCCCTAACTGGAGTAAACAAATTATATTTTCCCCCTAACTCTACCACCCCTCCCCTAACTGGAGTAAACAAATTATATTTTCCCCCTAACTACCACCCCTCCCCTAACTGGTGTAAACAAATTGTATTTCCCCCTAACTACCACCCCTCCCCTAACTGGTGTAAACAAATTATATTTTCCCCCTAACTACCACCCCTCCCCTAACTGGTGTAAACAAATTATATTTTCCCCCTAACTATCACCCCTCCCCTAACTGGTGTAAACAAATTATATTTTCCCCCTAACTACCACCCCTCCCCTAACTGGTGTAAACAAATTACATTTTCCCCCTAACTACCACCCCTCCCCTAACTGGAGTAAACAAATTATATTTTCCCCCTAACTCTACCACCCCTCCCCTAACTGGAGTAAACAAATTATATTTCCCCCTAACTACCACCCCTCCCCTAACTGGAGTAAACAAATTATATTTCCCCCCTAACTACCACCCCTCCCCTAACTGGAGTAAACAAATTATATTTTCCCCCTAACTACCACCCCTCCCCTAACTGGTGTAAACAAATTATATTTTCCCCCTAACTACCACCCCTCCCCTAACTGGAGTAAACAAATTATATTTTCCCCCTAACTCTACAACCCCTCCCCTAACTGGAGTAAACAAATTATATTTCCCCCTAACTACCACCCCTCCCCTAACTGGAGTAAACAAATTATATTTCCCCCTAACTACCACCCCTCCCCTAACTGGAGTAAACAAATTATATTTCCCCCTAACTACCACCCCTCCCCTAACTGGAGTAAACAAATTATATTTCCCCCTAACTACCACCCCTCCCCTAACTGGAGTAAACAAATTATATTTCCCCCCTAACTACCACCCCTCCCCTAACTGGAGTAAACAAATTATATTTTCTCCCTAACTACCACCCCTCCCCTAACTGGAGTAAACAAATTATATTTCCCCGCTAACTACCACCCCTCCCCTAACTGGAGTAAACAAATTATATTTCTCTCCTAACTACCACCCCTCCCCTAACTGGAGTAAACAAATTATATTTTCTTCCTAACTACCACCCCTCCCCTAACTGGAGTAAACAAATTATATTTCCCCCCTAACTACCACCCCTCCCCTAACTGGAGTAAACAAATTATATTTTCTCCCTAACTACCACCCCTCCCCTAACTGGAGTAAACAAATTATATTTTCTCCCTAACTACCACCCCTCCCCTAACTGGAGTAAACATATTATATTTCCCCCCTAACTACCACCCCTCCCCTAACTGGAGTAAACAAATTATATTTTCCCCTTAACTACCACCCCTCCACTAACTGGAGTAAACAAATTATATTTTCTCCCTAACTACCACCCCTCCCCTAACTGGAGTAAACAAATTATATTTTCTCCCTAACTACCACCCCTCCCCTAACTGGAGTAAACAAATTATATTGCCCCCCTAACTACCACCCCTCCCCTAACTGGAGTAAACAAATTATATTTCCCCCCTAACTACCACCCCTCCCCTAACTGGAGTAAACAAATTATATTTCCCCCCTAACTACCACCCCTCCCCTAACTGGAGTAAACAAATTATATTTTCTCCCTAACTACCACCCCTCCCCTAACTGGAGTAAACAAATTATATTTTCCCCCTAACTCTACAACCCCTCCCCTAACTGGAGTAAACAAATTATATTTCCCCCTAACTACCACCCCTCCCCTAACTGGAGTAAACAAATTATATTTCCCCCTAACTACCACCCCTCCCCTAACTGGAGTAAACAAATTATATTTCCCCCTAACTACCACCCCTCCCCTAACTGGAGTAAACAAATTATATTTCCCCCTAACTACCACCCCTCCCCTAACTGGAGTAAACAAATTATATTTCCCCCTAACTACCACCCCTCCCCTAACTGGAGTAAACAAATTATATTTCCCCCCTAACTACCACCCCTCCCCTAACTGGAGTAAACAAATTATATTTTCTCCCTAACTACCACCCCTCCCCTAACTGGAGTAAACAAATTATATTTCCCCGCTAACTACCACCCCTCCCCTAACTGGAGTAAACAAATTATATTTCTCTCCTAACTACCACCCCTCCCCTAACTGGAGTAAACAAATTATATTTTCTTCCTAACTACCACCCCTCCCCTAACTGGAGTAAACAAATTATATTTCCCCCCTAACTACCACCCCTCCCCTAACTGGAGTAAACAAATTATATTTTCTCCCTAACTACCACCCCTCCCCTAACTGGAGTAAACAAATTATATTTTCTCCCTAACTACCACCCCTCCCCTAACTGGAGTAAACATATTATATTTCCCCCCTAACTACCACCCCTCCCCTAACTGGAGTAAACAAATTATATTTTCCCCTTAACTACCACCCCTCCACTAACTGGAGTAAACAAATTATATTTTCTCCCTAACTACCACCCCTCCCCTAACTGGAGTAAACAAATTATATTTTCTCCCTAACTACCACCCCTCCCCTAACTGGAGTAAACAAATTATATTGCCCCCCTAACTACCACCCCTCCCCTAACTGGAGTAAACAAATTATATTTCCCCCCTAACTACCACCCCTCCCCTAACTGGAGTAAACAAATTATATTTCCCCCTAACTACCACCCCTCCCCTAACTGGAGTAAACAAATTATATTTTCTCCCTAACTACCACCCCTCCCCTAACTGGAGTAAACATATTATATTTCCCCCCTAACTACCACCCCTCCCCTAACTGGAGTAAACAAATTATATTTTCTCCTTAACTACCACCCCTCCACTAACTGGAGTAAACAAATTATATTTTCTCCCTAACTACCACCCCTCCCCTAACTGGAGTAAACAAATTATATTTTCTCCCTAACTACCACCCCTCCCCTAACTGGAGTAAACAAATTATATTGCCCCCCTAACTACCACCCCTCCCCTAACTGGAGTAAACAAATTATATTTCCCCCCTAACTACCACCCCTCCCCTAACTGGAGTAAACAAATTATATTTCCCCCCTAACTACCACCCCTCCCCTAACTGGAGTAAACAAATTATATTTTCTCCCTAACTACCACCCCTCCCCTAACTGGAGTAAACAAATTATATTTTCCCCTTAACTACCACCCCTCCCCTAACTGGAGTAAACAAATTATATTTTCTCCCTAACTACCACCCCTCCCCTAACTGGAGTAAACAAATTATATTTTCTCCCTAACTACCACCCCTCCCCTAACTGGAGTAAACATATTATATTTCCCCCCTAACTACCACTCCTCCCCTAACTGGAGTAAACAAATTATATTTTCTCCCTAACTACCACCCCTCCCCTAACTGGAGTAAACAAATTATATTGCCCCCCTAACTACCACCCCTCCCCTAACTGGAGTAAACAAATTATATTTCCCCCCTAACTACCACCCCTCCCCTAACTGGAGTAAACAAATTATATTTCTCCCTAACTACCACCCCTCCCCTAACTGGAGTAAACAAATTATATTTTCCCCCTAACTACCACCCCTCCCCTAACTGGAGTAAACAAATTATATTTTCTCCCTAACTACCACCCCTCCCCTAACTGGAGTAAACAAATTATATTTTCCCCCTAACTCTACCACCCCTCCCCTAACTGGAGTAAACAAATTATATTTCCCCCCTAACTACCACCCCTCCCCTAACTGGAGTAAACAAATTATATTTTCCCCCTAACTACCACCCCTCCCCTAACCGGAGTAAACAAATTATATTTTCCCCCTAACTACCACCCCTCCCCTAACTGGAGTAAACAAATTATATTTTCTCCCTAACTACCACCCCTCCCCTAACTGGAGTAAACAAATTATATTTTCTCCCTAACTACCACCCCTCCCCTAACTGGAGTAAACAAATTATATTTTCTCCCTAACTACCACCCCTCCCCTAACTGGAGTAAACAAATTATATTTCCCCCCTAACTACCACCCCTCCCCTAACTGGAGTAAACAAATTATATTTTCTCCCTAACTACCACCCCTCCCCTAACTGGAGTAAACAAATTATATTTACCCCCTAACTACCACCCCTCCCCTAACTGGAGTAAACAAATTATATTTCCCCCCTAACTACCACCCCTATCCTAACTGGAGTAAACAAATTATATTTTCTCCCTAACTACCACCCCTCCCCTAACTGGAGTAAACAAATTATATTTCCCCCCTAACTACCACCCCTCCCCTAACTGGAGTAAACAAATTATATTTTCTCCCTAACTACCACCCCTCCCCTAACTGGAGTAAACAAATCATATTTCCCCCCTAACTACCACCCCTCCCCTAACTGGAGTAAACAAATTATATTTTCCCCCTAACTACCACCCCTCCCCTAACTGGAGTAAACAAATCATATTTCCCCCCTAACTACCACCCCTCTCCTAACTGGAGTAAACAAATTATATTTTCCCCCTAACTACCACCCCTCCCCTAACTGGAGTAAACAAATAATATTTTCCCCCTAACTACCACCCTTCCCCTAACTGGAGTAAACAAATTATATTTTCTCCCTAACTACCACCCCTCCCCTAACTGGGGTAAACAAATTATATTTTCCCCCCTAACTCTACCACCCCTCCCCTAACTGGAGTAAACAAATTGTATTTCCCCCTAACTACCACCCCTCCCCTAACTGGAGTAAACAAATTATATTTTCTCCCTAACTACCACCCCTCCCCTAACTGGAGTAAACAAATTATATTTTCCCCCTAACTACCACCCCTCCCCTAACTGGAGTAAACAAATTATATTTTCTCCCTAACTACCACCCCTCCCCTAACTGGAGTAAACAAATTATATTTTCCCCCTAACTCTACCACCCCTCCCCTAACTGGAGTAAACAAATTATATTTTCTACCTAACTACCACCCCTCCCCTAACTGGAGTAAACAAATTATATTTCCCCCCTAACTACCACCCCTCCCCTAACTGGAGTAAACAAATTATATTTCCCCCCTAACTACCACCCCTCCCCTAACTGGAGTAAACAAATTATATTTTCCCCCCTAACTAACACCCCTCCCCTAACTGGAGTAAACAAATTATATTTTCTCCCTAACTACCACCCCTCCCCTAACTGGAGTAAACAAATTATATTTTCTCCCTAACTACCACCCCTCCCCTAACTGGAGTAAACAAATTATATTTTCTCCCTAACTACCACCCCTCCCCTAACTGGAGGTAAACAAATTATATTTCCCCCCTAACTACCACCCCTCCCCTAACTGGAGTAAACCAATTATATTTCCCCCCTAACTACCACCCCTCCCCTAACTGGAGTAAACAAATTATATTTTCTCCCTAACTACCACCCCTCCCCTAACTGGAGTAAACAAATTATATTTCCCCCCTAACTACCACCCCCTCCCCTAACTGGAGTAAACAAATTATATTTCCCCCCTAACTACCACCCCTATCCTAACTGGAGTAAACAAATTATATTTTCTCCCTAACTACCACCCCTCCCCTAACTGGAGTAAACAAATTATATTTCCCCCCTAACTACCACCCCTCCCCTAACTGGAGTAAACAAATTATATTTTCTCCCTAACTACCACCCCTCCCCTAACTGGAGTAAACAAATCATATTTCCCCCCTAACTACCACCCCTCCCCTAACTGGAGTAAACAAATTATATTTTCCCCCTAACTACCACCCCTCCCCTAACTGGAGTAAACAAATCATATTTCCCCCCTAACTACCACCCCTCTCCTAACTGGAGTAAACAAATTATATTTTCCCCCTAACTACCACCCCTCCCCTAACTGGAGTAAACAATAATATTTTCCCCCTAACTACCACCCCTCCCCTAACTGGAGTAAACAAATTATATTTTCTCCCTAACTACCACCCCCTCCCCTAACTGGGGTAAACAAATTATATTTTTCCCCCTAACTCTACCACCCCTCCCCTAACTGGAGTAAACAAATTGTATTTCCCCCTAACTACCACCCCTCCCCTAACTGGAGTAAACAAATTATATTTTCTCCCTAACTACCACCCCTCCCCTAACTGGAGTAAACAAATTATATTTCCCCCTAACTACCACCCCTCCCCTAACTGGAGTAAACAAATTATATTTTCCCCTAACTCTACCACCCCTCCCCTAACTGGAGTAAACAAATTATATTTCCCCCCTAACTACCACCCCTCCCCTAACTGGAGTAAACAAATTATATTTTCCCCCTAACTACCACCCCTCCCCTAACCGGAGTAAACAAATTATATTTTCCCCCTAACTACCACCCCTCCCCTAACTGGAGTAAACAAATAATATTTTCCCCCTAACTACCAACCCCTCCCCTAACTGGAGTAAACAAATTATATTTTCTCCCTAACTACCACCCCTCCCATAACTGGGGTAAACAAATTATATTTTCCCCCTAACTCTACCACCCCTCCCCTAACTGGAGTAAACAAATTGTATTTCCCCCTAACTACCACCCCTCCCCTAACTGGAGTAAACAAATTATATTTTCTCCCTAACTACCACCCCTCCCCTAACTGGAGTAAACAAATTATATTTCCCCCTAACTACCACCCCTCCCCTAACTGAGTAAACAAATTATATTTTCCCCCTAACTCTACCACCCCTCCCCTAACTGGAGTAAACAAATTATATTTCCCCCCTAACTACGACCCCTCCCCTAACTGGAGTAAACAAATTATATTTTCCCCCTAACTACCACCCCTCCCCTAACCGGAGTAAACAAATTATATTTTCCCCCTAACTACCACCCCTCCCCTAACTGGAGTAAACAAATTATATTTTCTCCCTAACTACCACCCCTCCCCTAACTGGAGTAAACAAATTATATTTTCTCCCTAACTACCACCCCTCCCCTAACTGGAGTAAACAAATTATATTTTCTCCCTAACTACCACCCCTCCCCTAACTGGGGTAAACAAATTATATTTTCCCCCTAACTCTACCACCCCTCCCCTAACTGGAGTAAACAAATTGTATTTCCCCCTAACTACCACCCCTCCCCTAACTGGAGTAAACAAATTATATTTTCTCCCTAACTACCACCCCTCCCCTACCTGGAGTAAACAAATTATATTTTCCCCCTAACTACCACCCCTCCCCTAACTGGAGTAAACAAATTATATTTTCTCCCTAACTACCACCCCTCCCCTAACTGGAGTAAACAAATTATATTTTTCCCCCTAACTCTACCACCCCTCCCCTAACTGGAGTAAACAAATTATATTTTCTACCTAACTACCACCCCTCCCCTAACTGGAGTAAACAAATTATATTTCCCCCCTAACTACCACCCCTCCCCTAACTGGAGTAAACAAATTATATTTCCCCCCTAACTACCACCCCTCCCCTAACTGGATTAAACAAATTATATTTTCCCCCTAACTAACACCCTCCCCTAACTGGAGTAAACAAATTATATTTTCTCCCTAACTACCACCCCTCCCCTAACTGGAGTAAACAAATTATATTTTCTCCCTAACTACCACCCCTCCCCTAACTGGAGTAAACAAATTATATTTTCTCCCTAACTACCACCCCTCCCCTAACTGAGTAAACAAATTATATTTCCCCCCTAACTACCACCCCTCCCTAACTGGAGGTAACCAATTATATTTCCCCCCTAACTACCACCCCTCCCCTAACCTGGAGTAAACAAATTATATTTTCTCCCTAACTACCACCCCTCCCCTAACTGGAGTAAACAAATTATATTTTCCCCCTAACTACCACCCCTCCCTAACTGGAGTAAACAAATTATATTTTCCCCCTAACTACCACCCCTCCCCTAACTGGAGTAAACAAATTATATTTCCCCCCTAACTACCACCCCTCCCCTAACTGGAGTAAACAAATTATATTTTCTCCCTAACTACCACCCCTCCCCTAACTGGAGTAAACAAATCATATTTCCCCCCTAACTACCACCCCTCCCCTAACTGGAGTAAACAAATCATATTTCCCCCTAACTACCACCCCTCTCCTAACTGGAGTAAACAAATTATATTTTCCCCCTAACTACCACCCCTCCCCTAACTGGAGTAAACATATAATATTTTCCCCCTAACTACCACCCCTCCCCTAACTGGAGTAAACAAATTCTATTTTCTCCCTAACTACCACCCCTCCCCTAACTGGGGTAAACAAATTATATTTCCCCCTAACTCTACCACCCCTCCCCTAACTGGAGTAAACAAATTGTATTTCCCCCTAACTACCACCCCTCCCCTAACTGGAGTAAACAAATTATATTTTCTCCCTAACTACCACCCCTCCCCTAACTGGAGTAAACAAATTATATTTCCCCCTAACTACCACCCCTCCCCTAACTGGAGTAAACAAATTATATTTTCTCCCTAACTACCACCCCTCCCCTAACTGGAGTAAACAAATTATATTTTCTCCCTAACTACCACCCCTCCCCTAACTGGAGTAAACAAATTATATTTTCTCCCTAACTACCACCCCTCCCCTAACTGGAGTAAACAAATTATATTTCCCCCCTAACTACCACCCCTCCCCTAACTGGAGTAAACCAATTATATTTCCCCCCTAACTACCACCCCTCCCCTAACTGGAGTAAACAAATTATATTTTCTCCCTAACTACCACCCCTCCCTAACTGGAGTAAACAAATTATATTTCCCCCCTAACTACCACCCCTCCCCTAACTGGAGTAAACAAATTATATTTCCCCCCTAACTACCACCCCTATCCTAACTGGAGTAAACAAATTATATTTTCTCCCTAACTACCACCCCTCCCTAACTGGAGTAAACAAATTATATTTCCCCCCTAACTACCACCCCTCCCCTAACTGGAGTAAACAAATTATATTTTCTCCCCTAACTACCACCCTTCCCCTAACTGGAGTAAACAATCATATTTCCACCCCTAACTACCACCCCCTCCCCTAACTGGAGTAAACAATTATATTTTCCCCCTAACTACCACCCCTCCCCTAACTGGAGTAAACAAATCATATTTCCCCCCTAACTACCACCCCTCTCCTAACTGGAGTAAACAATTATATTTTCCCCCTAACTACCACCCCTCCCCTAACTGGAGTAAACAAATATATTTTCCCCCTAACTACCACCCCTCCCCTAACTGGAGTAAACAAATTATATTTTCTCCCTAACTACCACCCCTCCCCTAAACTGGGGTAAACAAATATATTTTTCCCCTAACGTCTACCACCCCTCCCCCTAACTGGAGTAAACAAATTGTATTTCCCCCTAACTACCACCCCTCCCCTAACTGGAGTAAACAAATTATATTTTCTCCCTAACTACCACCCCTCCCCTAACTGGAAGTAAACAAATTATATTTCCCCCTAACTACCACCCCTCCCCTAACTGGAGTAAACAAATATATTTTCTCCCTAACTACCACCCCTCCCCTAACTGGAGTAAACAAATTCTATTTTCTCCCTAACTATCACCCCTCCCCTTAACTGGAGTAAACAAATTATATTTTCTCCCTAACTACCCACACCCCTCCGCCCTATACTGGAGGTAAACAAATTATATTTCCCCCCTAACTAACACCCCTCCCCCCCTAACTGGAGGAGTAAACCAATTATATTGTCCCCCCGAACTACCACCCCCTCCCCTAAACTGGATAGTACACAAATTCTATGTTTCTCCCCTAACCTACCACCCACTCCCCTAACTGGTGAGGTAAACAATTATATTTCCCCCCTAAACTACCACCCCTCCCCTAACTGGAGTAAACAAATTATATTTCCCCCCTAACTACCACCCCTCCCCTAACTGGAGTAAACAATTATATTTTCTCCCTAACTACACCCCTCCCCTAACTGGAGTAAACAAATTAATATTTCCCCCCCTAACTACCACCCCCCTCCCCTAACTGGAGTAAACAAATTAATAAAAATTTTTTTTTTTTTTTTTTCTCCCTAACTACCACCCCTCCCCTAACTGGAGTAAACAAATCATATTTCCCCCCTAACTACCACCCCTCCCCTAACTGGAGTAACAAATTATATTTTCCCCCTAACTACCACCCCTCCCCTAACTGGGTAAACAAATCATATTTCCCCCCTAACTACACCCCTCTCCTAACTGGAGTAAACAAATTATATTTTCCCCCTAACTACCACCCCTCCCCTAACTGGAGTAAACAAATATATTTTCCCCCTAACTACCACCCCTCCCCTAACTGGAGTAAACAAATTATATTTTCTCCCTAACTACCACCCCTCCCCTAACTGGGGTAAACAAATTATATTTTCCCCCTAACTCTACCACCCCTCCCTAACTGGAGTAAACAAATTGTATTTCCCCCTAACTACCACCCCTCCCCTAACTGGAGTAAACAAATTATATTTTCTCCCTAACTACCACCCCTCCCCTAACTGGAGTAAACAAATTATATTTCCCCCTAACTACCACCCCTCCCCTAACTGGAGTAAACTAATTATATTTTCTCCCTAACTACCACCCCTCCCCTAACTGGAGTAAACAAATTATATTTTCCCCCTAACTACCACCCCTCCCCTAACTGGAGTAAACAAATTAATTTTCCTTCTTTATTATTTTGGAGTAAACTAATGGTCAACAACTCTTAGGCTTCCTTGCAGGTTATACAGTCGTGGCCAAAAGTTTTGAGAACGACACAAATATTAATTTTCACAAAGTTTGCTGCCTCAGTGTCTTTAGATATTTTTTGTCAGATGTTATTATGGAATACTGAAGTATAATTACAAGCAGGCTTTATTGACAATTACATGAAGTTGATGTAAAGAGTCAACATTTGCAGTGTTGACTCTTCTTTTTCAAGACCTCTGCAATCTGCCCTGGAATGCTGTTAATTAATTCTGGGCCACATCCTGACTGATGGCAGCCCATTCTTGCATAATCAATGCTTGGAGTTGTCGAATTTGTGGGGTTTTGTTTGTCCACCCGCCTCTTGAGGATTGCCCACAAGTTCTCAATGGGATTAAGGTCTGGGAGTTTCCTGGCCATGGACCCAAAATATCGAGGTTTTGTTCCCATTTTGCCTTATGGCAAGGTGCTCCATGATGCTGGAAAAGCATTGTTCGTCATCAAACTGTTCCTGGATGGTTGGGAGAAGTTGCTCTCGGAGGATGTGTTGGTACCATTCTTTATTCATGGCTGTGTTCTTAGGCAAAATTGTGAGTGAGCCACTCCCTTGCTGAGAAGCAACCCCACACATGAATGGTCTCAGGATGCTTTACTGTTGGCATGACACAGGACGGATGGTAGCGTTCATCTTGTCTTCTCAGGACAAGCTTTTTCCGGATGCCCCAAACAATCGGAAAGGGGATTCATCAGAGAAAATGACTTTACCCCAGTCCTCAGCAGTCCAATCCCTGTACCTTTTGCAGAATATCAGTCTGTCCTTGATGTTTTTCTTGGAAAGAAGTGGCTTCTTTTCTGCCTTCTTGACACCAGGCCATCCTCCACCAAGTATTTGCCTCACTGTGCGTGCAGATGCACTCATACCTGCCTGCTGCCATTCCTGAGCAAGCTCTGTACTGGTGGTGCCCCGATCCCGCAGCTGAATCAACTTTAGGAGATGGTCCTGGTGCTTGCTGGACTTTCTTGGGCGCCCTGAAGCCTTCTTCACAACAATTGAACCGCTCTCTCTCTGTTCTTCTGAAGTCTTGATCCGATAAATGGTTGATTTAGGTGCAATCTTACTGGCAGCAATTTCCTTGTCTGTTAAAGCCTTTTTGTGGCAAGCAATGATGACGGCACGTGTTTCCTTGCAGGTAACCATGTTTGACAGAGGAAGAACAATGATTCCAAGCACCACCCTCCTTTTGAAGCTTCCAGTCTGTTATTCAAACTCAATCAGCATGACAGAGTGATCTCCAGCCTTGTTCCTCGTCAACACTCACACCTGTGTTAACGAGAGAATCACTGACATGATGTCTGCTGGTCCTTTTGTGGCAGGGCTAAAATGCAGTGAAAATGTTTTTGGGGGATTCAGTTAATTTGCATGGCAAAGAGGGACTTTGCAATTAATTGTAATTCATATGATCACTCTTCATAACATTCTGGAGTATATGCAAATTGGCATCATACAAACTGAGGCAGCAGACTTGGTGAAAATTAATATTTTGTGTCATTTTCAAAACTTTTGGCCACGACTGTAATACTACATACATTTTACAAACCCAGTACAGTTTACATTAGATATCTTCTGTTTGTTTTTAGTCCCAGCCTTCAGCTACCATCAACCCCTCCCATCTGTCTCTGAAGAGCATCCAGGTTTGATTTCTAGCTGCCATATATTGTTCTACTGTGCTGAATGTGTGTTTACGTGTGTTTCTATATATTGTTCTACTGTGCTGAATGTGTGTTAATGTGTGTTTCTATATATTGTTCTACTGTGCTGAATGTGTGTTTACGTGTGTTTCTATATATTGTTCTACTGTGCTGAATGTGTGTTTATGTGTGTTTCTATATATTGTTCTACTGTCTGAATGTGTGTTTACGTGTGTTTCTATATATTGTTCTACTGTGCTGAATGTGTGTTTACGTGTGTTTCT
>NW_023494142.1:0-56962 GCF_013265735.2 Oncorhynchus mykiss
GTTGCTGAGTTTCTTAGCTTGCTAGCTAAGTCATTAACTCAATTCAAAAAACAACCCTTCTAAAATTACATTGCAGTGCCGTGACCCGGATTCGAACCGGGGTTGCTGCGACCTACAACGCAGAGTACTAACCACTATACGATCACGGCCGGCTACAAGAGCTGGCTTTGTTAAGCCTACATAGGCTGTGAAAGTGATGTGCACAAGCTGGCTAAACTCTTTTCATTTTGGTCTCGATAATGAATAAACTGAAGAAACAGTGGAGCTTTACACAGTCGGTAGGTTTTTTCTCATTCAAAAGTGCCCTTTTTCCGTGACATTGGAATATCTCAATTGCATCCTCCTCACGTCATCTCTAATTCTCTAAACCCATTGGTGAGAAAACCTGAGTGCCCTCCCCTCTGACCTTCTCCACCAATGTGAACAATAAAAAGGTACTGCTGAGATTTGAACTCAGGATCTCCTGTTTACTAGACAGGCACTTTAACCAACTAAGCCACAGCACCCATAAAAGTCATATATGTTGCAGATGTGAACACCCACACCTATTTGAATCAAACCAGTCTCATTAATTTAACCCACATCTCTGTCTAGCAAAATCACATCACAAAAGAGATGTCTTTTACTAATATTGGAAACGATACAGACACCTTCAATTGTCTAGCAACAGGGTTTCTTAAGCTACGTTTTGGGACGCAAAGTGGGCCTGAGCATGTGAGAGGCAGTGTTGCCAAATCCTCAGGAAGGAAAGTAGCTATTGCTGGTCCTAAAAGTAGCTAGAAGTCGCTAAATGACGTCATCACATAATTTTCATAATTGGCCAAGTGGATGTAATTGTGATTGACGCTGTAGGAGAGAGGAATAACGTCTCGGGAGAGACAAAAAGTGAGTAAAAAACACCCTAAGTATGTTTAGAACTACAATTGAACTTTCTTCTGTCGATTCTTGTCTTTTTTCTGAATACTCACTAAATATAGCGACAAAGTCGCTAAGTTGGCAACACTGGTGAGAGGTGGGTAGCGAGATATCAGTAATCAATGGTAATCACATACTATTTCTTCGTAACTATGATCATTCGAGGACAGTACATTTTTCATTTGGGTCTCGAGATGAATAAACTCAAGAACCTCTGACATGAATTCTTAAACTATGATTTGGGACCCAAAGCGGTTATTAACATGTCATAGGTGGGTCGCGAGATATGAGTGAACATTCAGAATCATATACTATTTCTTCATAATGTTGGTCGTTCGAGGACACTGCATTTCTCATTTGGCTCTGGAGCTTAAAAATGGTAAAAACGTCTGAAACAGCAGATGAATCATTTCGTGTAAGTAATTAACCTACAATATGGTGGGGAACTTTGTCAAACGGCAGAGTTGCTGAGTTTCTTAGCTTGCATAGTAAGTCTTAACTCATTCCAAAAAACAACCCTTCTAAAATTACATTGCAGTGCCCGTGACCCGGATTCGAACCGGGGTTGCTGCGACCACAACGCAGAGTACTAACCACTATACGATCACGGCCGGCTACAAGAGCTGGCTTTGTAAAGCCTACATAGGCTGTGAAAGTGATGTGCACAAGCTGGCTAAACTCTTTTCATTTTGGTCTCGATAATGAATAAACTGAAGAAACAGTGGAGCTTTACACAGTCGGTAGGTTTTTTCTCATTCAAAAAGTGCCCTTTTTCCGTGACATTGGAATATCTCAATTGCATCCTCCTCACGTCATCTCTAATTCTCTAACCCATTGGTGAGAAAACCTGAGTGCCCTCCCCTCTGACTTCTCCACCAATGTGAACAATAAAAAGGTACTGCTGAGATTTGAACTCAGGATCTCCTGTTTACTAGACAGGCACTTTAACCAACTAAGCCACAGCACCCATAAAAGTCATATATGTTGCAGATGTGAACACCCACACCTATTTGAATCAAACCAGTCTCATTAATTTAACCCACATCTCTGTCTAGCAAAATCACATCACAAAAGAGATGTCTTTTACTAATATTGGAAACGATACAGACACCTTCAATTGTCTAGCAACAGGGTTTCTTAAGCTACGTTTTGGGACGCAAAGTGGGCCTGAGCATGTGAGAGGCAGTGTTGCCAAATCCTCAGGAAGGAAAGTAGCTATTGCTGGTCCTAAAAGTAGCTAGAAGTCGCTAAATGACGTCATCACATAATTTTCATAATTGGCCAAGTGGATGTAATTGTGATTGACGCTGTAGGAGAGAGGAATAACGTCTCGGGAGAGACAAAAGTGAGTAAAAAAACACCCTAAGTATGTTTAGAACTACAATTGAACTTTCTTCTGTCGATTCTTGTCTTTTTTCTGAATACTCACTAAATATAGCGACAAAGTCGCTAAGTTGGCAACACTGGTGAGAGGTGGGTAGCGAGATATCAGTAATCAATGGTAATCACATACTATTTCTTCGTAACTATGATCATTCGAGGACAGTACATTTTTCATTTGGGTCTCGAGATGAATAAACTCAAGAACCTCTGACATGAATTCTTAAACTATGATTTGGGACCCAAAGCGGTTATTAACATGTCATAGGTGGGTCGCGAGATATGAGTGAACATTCAGAATCATATACTATTTCTTCATAATGTTGGTCGTTCGAGGACACTGCATTTCTCATTTGGCTCTGGAGCTTAAAAATGGTAAAAACGTCTGAAACAGCAGATGAATCATTTCGTGTAAGTAATTAACCTACAATATGGTGGGGAACTTTGTCAAACGGCAGAGTTGCTGAGTTTCTTAGCTTGCATAGTAAGTCTTAACTCATTCAAAAAACAACCCTTCTAAAATTACATTGCAGTGCCGTGACCCGGATTCGAACCGGGGTTGCTGCGACCACAACGCAGAGTACTAACCACTATACGATCACGGCCGGCTACAAGAGCTGGCTTTGTAAAGCCTACATAGGCTGTGAAAGTGATGTGCACAAGCTGGCTAAACTCTTTTCATTTTGGTCTCGATAATGAATAAACTGAAGAAACAGTGGAGCTTTACACAGTCGGTAGGTTTTTTCTCATTCAAAAGTGCCCTTTTTCCGTGACATTGGAATATCTCAATTGCATCCTCCTCACGTCATCTCTAATTCTCTAAACCCATTGGTGAGAAAACCTGAGTGCCCTCCCCTCTGACCTTCTCCACCAATGTGAACAATAAAAAGGTACTGCTGAGATTTGAACTCAGGATCTCCTGTTTACTAGACAGGCACTTTAACCAACTAAGCCACAGCACCCATAAAAGTCATATATGTTGCAGATGTGAACACCCACACCTATTTGAATCAAACCAGTCTCATTAATTTAACCCACATCTCTGTCTAGCAAAATCACATCACAAAAGAGATGTCTTTTACTAATATTGGAAACGATACAGACACCTTCAATTGTCTAGCAACAGGGTTTCTTAAGCTACGTTTTGGGACGCAAAGTGGGCCTGAGCATGTGAGAGGCAGTGTTGCCAAATCCTCAGGAAGGAAAGTAGCTATTGCTGGTCCTAAAAGTAGCTAGAAGTCGCTAAATGACGTCATCACATAATTTTCATAATTGGCCAAGTGGATGTAATTGTGATTGACGCTGTAGGAGAGAGGAATACGTCTCGGGAGAGACAAAAAGTGAGTAAAAAACACCCTAAGTATGTTTAGAACTACAATTGAACTTTCTTCTGTCGATTCTTGTCTTTTTTCTGAATACTCACTAAATATAGCGACAAAGTCGCTAGTTGGCAACACTGGTGAGAGGTGGGTAGCGAGATATCAGTAATCAATGGTAATCACATACTATTTCTTCGTAACTATGATCATTCGAGGACAGTACATTTTTCATTTGGGTCTCGAGATGAATAAACTCAAGAACCTCTGACATGAATTCTTAAACTATGATTTGGGACCCAAAGCGGTTATTAACATGTCATAGGTGGGTCGCGAGATATGAGTGAACATTCAGAATCATATACTATTTCTTCATAATGTTGGTCGTTCGAGGACACTGCATTTCTCATTTGGCTCTGGAGCTTAAAAATGGTAAAAACGTCTGAAACAGCAGATGAATCATTTCGTGTAAGTAATTAACCTACAATATGGTGGGGAACTTTGTCAAACGGCAGAGTTGCTGAGTTTCTTAGCTTGCATAGTAAGTCTTAACTCATTCAAAAAACAACCCTTCTAAAATTACATTGCAGTGCCGTGACCCGGATTCGAACCGGGGTTGCTGCGACCACAACGCAGAGTACTAACCACTATACGATCACGGCCGGCTACAAGAGCTGGGCTTTGTAAAGCCTACATAGGCTGTGAAAGTGATGTGCACAAGCTGGCTAAACTCTTTCATTTTGGTCTCGATAATGAATAAACTGAAGAAACAGTGGAGCTTTACACAGTCGGTAGGTTTTTTCTCATTCAAAAAGTGCCCTTTTTCCGTGACATTGGAATATCTCAATTGCATCCTCCTCACGTCATCTCTAATTCTCTAAACCATTGGTGAGAAAACCTGAGTGCCCTCCCCTCTGACCTTCTCCACCAATGTGAACAATAAAAGGTACTGCTGAGATTTGAACTCAGGATCTCCTGTTTACTAGACAGGCACTTTAACCAACTAAGCCACAGCACCCATAAAAGTCATATATGTTGCAGATGTGAACACCCACACCTATTTGAATCAAACCAGTCTCATTAATTTAACCCACATCTCTGTCTAGCAAATCACATCACAAAAGAGATGTCTTTTACTAATATTGGAAACGATACAGACACCTTCAATTGTCTAGCAACAGGGTTTCTTAAGCTACGTTTGGGACGCAAAGTGGGGCCTGAGCATGTGAGAGGCAGTGTTGCCAAATCCTCAGGAAGGAAAGTAGCTATTGCTGGTCCTAAAAGTAGCTAGAAGTCGCTAAATGACGTCATCACATAATTTTCATAATTGGCCAAGTGGATGTAATTGTGATTGACGCTGTAGGAGAGAGGAATAACGTCTCGGGAGAGACAAAAAGTGAGTAAAAAAACACCCTAAGTATGTTTAGAACTACAATTGAACTTTCTTCTGTCGATTCTTGTCTTTTTTCTGAATACTCACTAAATATAGCGACAAAGTCGCTAAGTTGGCAACACTGGTGAGAAGGTGGGTAGCGAGATATCAGTAATCAATGGTAATCACATACTATTTCTTCGTAACTATGATCATTCGAGGACAGTACATTTTTCATTTGGGTCTCGAGATGAATAAACTCAAGAACCTCTGACATGAATTCTTAAACTATGATTTGGGACCCAAAGCGGTTATTAACATGTCATAGGTGGGTCGCGAGATATGAGTGAACATTCAGAATCATATACTATTTCTTCATAATGTTGGTCGTTCGAGGACACTGCATTTCTCATTTGGCTCTGGAGCTTAAA
The DNA here is from genome assembly GCF_013265735.2 of Oncorhynchus mykiss. Classification (NCBI taxonomy): domain Eukaryota; kingdom Metazoa; phylum Chordata; class Actinopteri; order Salmoniformes; family Salmonidae; genus Oncorhynchus; species Oncorhynchus mykiss. Next base: position 5,415 of record NW_023494142.1, read on the forward strand.
AATGGTAAAAACGTCTGAAACAGCAGATGAATCATTTCGTGTAAGTAATTAACCTACAATATGGTGGGGAACTTTGTCAAAACGGCAGAGTTGCTGAGTTTCTTAGCTTGCATAGTAAGTCTTAACTCATTCAAAAAACAACCCTTTCTAAAATTACATTGCAGTGCCTGTGACCCGGATTCGAACCGGGGTTGCTGCGACCACAACGCAGAGTACTAACCACTATACGATCACGGCCGGCTACAAGAGCTGGCTTTGTAAAGCCTACATAGGCTGTGAAAGTGATGTGCACAAGCTGGCTAAACTCTTTTCATTTTGGTCTCGATAATGAATAAACTGAAGAAACAGTGGAGCTTTACACAGTCGGTAGTTTTTTCTCATTCAAAAGTGCCCTTTTTCCGTGACATTGGAATATCTCAATTGCATCCTCCTCACGTCATCTCTAATTCTCTAAACCCATTGGTGAGAAAACCTGAGTGCCCTCCCCTCTGACCTTCTCCACCAATGTGAACAATAAAAAGGTACTGCTGAGATTTGAACTCAGGATCTCCTGTTTACTAGACAGGCACTTTAACCAACTAAGCCACAGCACCCATAAAAGTCATATATGTTGCAGATGTGAACACCCACACCTATTTGAATCAAACCAGTCTCATTAATTTAACCCACATCTCTGTCTAGCAAAATCACATCACAAAAGAGATGTCTTTTACTAATATTGGAAACGATACAGGACACCTTCAATTGTCTAGCAACAGGGTTTCTTAAGCTACGTTTTGGGACGCAAAGTGGGCCTGAGCATGTGAGAGGCAGTGTTGCCAAATCCTCAGGAAGGAAAGTAGCTATTGCTGGTCCTAAAAGTAGCTAGAAGTCGCTAAATGACGTCATCCACATAATTTTCATAATTGGCCAAGTGGATGTAATTGTGATTGACGCTGTAGGAGAGAGGAATAACGGTCTCGGGAGAGACAAAAAGTGAGTAAAAAAACACCCTAAGTATGTTTAGAACTACAATTGAACTTTCTTCTGTCGATTCTTGTCTTTTTTCTGAATACCTCCTAAATATAGCGACAAAGTCGCTAAGTTGGCAACACTGGTGAGAGGTGGTTAGCGAGATATCAGTAATCAATGGTAATCACATACTATTTTCTTCGTAACTATGATCATTCGAGGACAGTACATTTTTCATTTGGGTCTCGAGATGAATAAACTCAAGAACCTCTGACATGAATTCTTAAACTATGATTTGGGACCCAAAGCGGTTATTAACATGTCATAGGTGGGTCGCGAGATATGAGTGAACATTCAGAATCATATACTATTTCTTCATAATGTTGGTCGTTCGAGGACACTGCATTTCTCATTTGGCTCTGGAGCTTAAAAATGGTAAAAACGTCTGAAACAGCAGATGAATCATTTCGTGTAAGTTAATTAACCTACAATATGGTGGGGAACTTTGTCAAACGGCAGAGTTGCTGAGTTTCTTAGCTTGCATAGTAAGTCTTAACTCATTCAAAAAACAACCCTTCTAAAATTACATTGCAGTGCCGTGACCCGGATTCGAACCGGGGTTGCTGCGACCACAACGCAGAGTACTAACCACTATACGATCACGGCCTGGCTACAAGAGCTGGCTTTGTAAAGCCTACATAGGCTGTGAAAGTGATGTGCACAAGCTGGCTAAACTCTTTTCATTTTGGTCTCGATAATGAATAAACTGAAGAAAACAGTGGAGCTTTACCACAGTCCGGTAGGTTTTTTCTCATTCAAAAAGTGCCCTTTTTCCGTGACATTGGAATATCTCAATTGCATCCTCCTCACGTCATCTCTAATTCTCTAAACCCATTGGTGAGAAAACCTGAGTGCCCTCCCCTCTGACCTTCTCCACCAATGTGAACAATAAAAAGGTACTGCTGAGATTTGAACTCAGGATCTCCTGTTTACTAGACAGGCACTTTAACCAACTAAGCCACAGCACCCATAAACGTCATATTTGTTGCAGATGTGAACACCCACACCTATTTGAATCAAACCAGTCTCATTAATTTAACCCACATCTCTGTCTAGCAAAATCACATCACAAAAGAGATGTCTTTTACTAATATTGGAAACGATACAGACACCTTCAATTGTCTAGCAACAGGGTTTCTTAAGCTACGTTTTGGGACGCAAAGTGGGCCTGAGCATGTGAGAGGCAGTGTTGCCAAATCCTCAGGAAGGAAAGTAGCTATTGCTGGTCCTAAAAGTAGCTAGAAGTCGCTAAATGACGTCATCACATAATTTTCATAATTGGCCAAGTGGATGTAATTGTGATTGACGCTGTAGGAGAGAGGAATAACGTCCTCGGGAGAGACAAAAGTGAGTAAAAAACACCCTAAGTATGTTTAGAACTACAATTGAACTTTCTTCTGTCGATTCTTGTCTTTTTTCTGAATACTCACTAAATATAGCGACAAAGTCGCTAAGTTGGCAACACTGGTGAGAGGTGGGTAGCGAGATATCAGTAATCAATGGTAATCACATACTATTTCTTCGTAACTATGATCATTCGAGGACAGTACATTTTTCATTTGGGTCTCGAGATGAATAAACTCAAGAACCTCTGACATGAATTCTTAAACTATGATTTGGGACCCAAAGCGGTTATTAACATGTCATAGGTGGGTCGCGAGATATGAGTGAACATTCAGAATCATATACTATTTCTTCATAATTGTTGGTCGTTCGAGGACACTGCATTTCTCATTTGGCTCTGGAGCTTAAAAATGGTAAAAACGTCTGAAACAGCAGATGAATGCATTTCGTGTAAGTAATTAACCTACAATATGGTGGGGGAACTTTGTCAAACGGCAGAGTTGCTGAGTTTCTTAGCTTGCATAGTAAGTCTTAACTCAATTCAAAAAACAACCCTTCTAAAATTACATTACAGTGCCGTGACCCGGATTCGAACCGGGGTTGCTGCGACCACAACGCAGAGTACTAACCACTATACGATCACGGCCGGCTACAAGAGCTGGCTTTGTAAAGCCTACATAGGCTGTGAAAGTGATGTGCACAAGCTGGCTAAACTCTTTTCATTTTGGTCTCGATAATGAATAAACTGAAGAAACAGTGGAGCTTTACACAGTCGGTAGGTTTTTTCTCATTCAAAAAGTGCCCTTTTTTCCGTGACATTGGAATATCTCAATTGCATCCTCCTCACGTCATCTCTAATTCCTCTAAACCCATTGGTGAGAAAACCTGAGTGCCCTCCCCTCTGACCTTCTCCACCAATGTGAACAATAAAAAGGTACTGCTGAGATTTGAACTCAGGATCTCCTGTTTACTAGACAGGCACTTTAACCAACTAAGCCACAGCACCCATAAAAGTCATATTGTTGCAGATGTGAACACCCACACCTATTTGAATCAAACCAGTCTCATTAATTTAACCCACATCTCTGTCTAGCAAAATCACATCACAAAAGAGATGTCTTTTACTAATATTGGAAACGATACAGACACCTTCAATTGTCTAGCAACAGGGTTTCTTAAGCTACGTTTTTGGGACGCAAAGTGGGCCTGAGCATGTGAGAGGCAGTGTTGCCAAATCCTCAGGAAGGAAAGTAGCTATTGCTGGTCCTAAAAGTAGCTAGAAGTCGCTAAATGACGTCATCACATAATTTTCATAATTGGCCAAGTGGATGTAATTGTGATTGACGCTGTAGGAGAGAGGAATAACGTCTCGGGAGAGACAAAAAGTGAGTAAAAAACACCCTAAGTATGTTTAGAACTACAATTGAACTTTCTTCTGTCGATTCTTGTCTTTTTTCTGAATACTCACTAAATATAGCGACAAAGTCGCTAAGTTGGCAACACTGGTGAGAGGTGGGTAGCGAGATATCAGTAATCAATGGTAATCACATACTATTTCTTCGTAACTATGATCATTCGAGGACAGTACATTTTTCATTTGGGTCTCGAGATGAATAAACTCAAGAACCTCTGACATGAATTCTTAAACTATGATTTGGGACCCAAAGCGGTTATTAACATGTCATAGGTGGGTCGCGAGATATGAGTGAACATTCAGAATCATATACTATTTCTTCATAATGTTGGTCGTTCGAGGACACTGCATTTCTCATTTGGCTCTGGAGCTTAAAAATGGTAAAAACGTCTGAAACAGCAGATGAATCATTTCGTGTAAGTAATTAACCTACAATATGGTGGGGAACTTTGTCAAACGGCAGAGTTGCTGAGTTTCTTAGCTTGCATAGTAAGTCTTAACTCATTCAAAAAACAACCCTTCTAAAATTACATTGCAGTGCCGTGACCCCGGATTCGAACCGGGGTTGCTGCGACCACAACGCAGAGTACTAACCACTATACGATCACGGCCGGCTACAAGAGCTGGCTTTGTAAAGCCTACATAGGCTGTGAAAGTGATGTGCACAAGCTGGCTAAACTCTTTTCATTTTGGTCTCGATAATGAATAAACTGAAGAAACAGTGGAGCTTTACACAGTCGGTAGGTTTTTTCTCATTCAAAAAGTGCCCTTTTTCCGTGACATTGGAATATCTCAATTGCATCCTCCTCACGTCATCTCTAATTCTCTAAACCCATTGGTGAGAAAACCTGAGTGCCCTCCCCTCTGACCTTCTCACCAATGTGAACAATAAAAAAGGTACTGCTGAGATTGAACTCAGGATCTCCTGTTTACTAGACAGGCACTTTAACCAACTAAGCCACAGCACCCATAAAAGTCATATATGTTGGCAGATGTGAACACCCACACCTATTTGAATCAAACCAGTCTCATTAATTTAACCCACATCTCTGTCTAGCAAAATCACATCACAAAAGAGATGTCTTTTACTAATATTGGAAACGATACAGACACCTTCAATTGTCTAGACACAGGGTTTCTTAAGCTAACGTTTTGGACCGAAAGTGGGCCTGAGCATGTGAGAGGCAGTGTTTGCCAATCCTCAGGAAGGAAAGTAGCTATTGCTGTGTCCTAAAAGTAAGCTAGAAGTCGCTAAATGACGTCATCACATAATTTTCATAATTGGCCAAGTGGATGTAATTGTGATTGACGCTGTAGGAGAGAGGAATAACGTCTCGGGAGAGACAAAAAGTGAGTAAAAAACACACCTAAGTATGTTTAGAACTACAATTGAACTTTCTTCTGTCGATTCTTGTCTTTTTCTGAATACTCACTAATATAGCGACAAAGTCGCTAAGTTGGCAACACTGGTGAGAGGTGGGTAGCGAGATATCAGTAATCAATGGTAATCACATACTATTTCTTCGTAACCTATGATCATTCGAGGACAGTACATTTTTCATTTGGGTCTCGAGATGAATAAACTCAAGAACCTCTGACATGAATTCTTAAAACTATGATTTGGGACCCAAAGCGGTTATTAACATGTCATAGGTGGGTCGCGAGATATGAGTGAACATTCAGAATCATATACTATTTCTTCATAATGTTGGTCGTTCGAGGACACTGCATTTCTCATTTGGCTCTGGAGCTTAAAAATGGTAAAAACGTCTGAAACAGCAGATGAATCATTTCGTGTAAGTAATTAACCTACAATATGGTGGGGAACTTTGTCAAACGGCAGAGTTGCTGAGTTTCTTAGCTTGCATAGTAAAGTCTTAACTCATTCAAAAAACAACCCTTCTAAAATTACATTGCAGTGCCGTGACCACGATTCGAACCGGGGTTGCTGCGACCACAACGCAGAGTACTAACCACTATACGATCACGGCCGGCTACAAGAGCTGGCTTTGTAAAGCCTACATAGGCTGTGAAAAGTGATGTGCACAAGCTGGCTAAACTCTTTTCATTTTGGTCTCGATAATGATAAACTGAAGAAACAGTGGAGCTTTACACAGTCGGTAGGTTTTTTCTCATTCAAAAAGTGCCCTTTTTCCGTGACATTGGAATATCTCAATTGCATCCTCCTCACGTCATCTCTAATTCTCTAAACCCATTGGTGAGAAACCTGAGTGCCCTCCCCTCTGACCTTCTCCACCAATGTGAACAATAAAAAGGTACTGCTGAGATTTGAACTCAGGATCTCCTGTTTACTAGACAGGCACTTTAACCGAACTAAGCCACAGCACCCATAAAAGTCATATATGTTGCAGATGTGAACACGCCACACCTATTTGAATCAAACCAGTCTCATTAATTTAACCCACATCTCTGTCTAGCAAAATCACATCACAAAAGAGATGTCTTTTACTAATATTGGAAACGATACAGACACCTTCAATTGTCTAGCAACAGGGTTTCTTAAGCTACGTTTTGGGACGCAAAGTGGGCCTGAGCATGTGAGAGGCAGTGTTGCCAAATCCTCAGGAAGGAAAGTAGCTATTGCTGGTCCTAAAAGTAGCTAGAAGTCGCTAAAATGACGTCATCACATAATTTTCATAATTGGCCAAGTGGATGTAATTGTGATTGACGCTGTAGGAGAGAGGAATAACGTCTCGGGAGAGACAAAAAGTGAGTAAAAAAACACCCTAAGTATGTTTAGAACTACAATTGAACTTTCTTCTGTCGATTCTTGTCTTTTTTCTGAATACTCACTAAATATAGCGACAAAGTCGCTAAGTTGGCAACACTGGTGAGAGGTGGGTAGCGAGATATCAGTAATCAATGGTAATCACATACTATTTCTTCGTAACTATGATCATTCGAGGACAGTACATTTTTCATTTGGGTCTCGAGATGAATAAACTCAAGAACCTCTGACATGAATTCTTAAACTATGATTTGGGACCCAAAGCGGTTTATTAACATGTCATAGGTGGGTCGCGAGATATGAGTGAACATTCAGAATCATATACTATTTCTTCATAATGTTGGTCGTTCGAGGACACTGCATTTCTCATTTGGCTCTGGAGCTTAAAAATGGTAAAAACGTCTGAAACAGCAGATGAATCATTTCGTGTAAGTAATTAACCTACAATATGGTGGGGAACTTTGTCAAACGGCAGAGTTGCTGAGTTTCTTAGCTTGCATAGTAAGTCTTAACTCATTCAAAAAACAACCCTTCTAAAATTACATTGCAGTGCCGTGACCCGGATTCGAACCGGGGTTGCTGCGACCACAACGCAGAGTACTAACCACTATACGATCACGGCCGGCTACAAGAGCTGGCTTTGTAAAGCCTACATAGGCTGTGAAAGTGATGTGCACAAGCTGGCTAAACTCTTTTCATTTTGGTCTCGATAATGAATAAACTGAAGAAACAGTGGAGCTTTACACAGTCGGTAGGTTTTTTCTCATTCAAAAAGTGCCCTTTTTCCGTGACATTGGAATATCTCAATTGCATCCTCCTCACGTCATCTCTAATTCTCTAAACCCATTGGTGAGAAAACCTGAGTGCCCTCCCCTCTGACCTTCTCCACCAATGTGAACAATAAAAAGGTACTGCTGAGATTTGAACTCAGGATCTCCTGTTTACTAGACAGGCACTTTAACCAACTAAGCCACAGCACCCATAAAAGTCATATATGTTGCAGATGTGAACACCCACACCTATTTGAATCAAACCAGTCTCATTAATTTAACCCACATCTCTGTCTAGCAAAATCACATCACAAAAGAGATGTCTTTTACTAATATTGGAAACGATACAGACACCTTCAATTGTCTAGCAACAGGGTTTCTTAAGCTACGTTTTGGGACGCAAAGTGGGCCTGAGCATGTGAGAGGCAGTGTTGCCAAATCCTCAGGAAGGAAAGTAGCTATTGCTGGTCCTAAAAGTAGCTAGAAGTCGCTAAATGACGTCATCACATAATTTTCATAATTGGCCAAGTGGATGTAATTGTGATTGACGCTGTAGGAGAGAGGAATAACGTCTCGGGAGAGACAGAAAGTGAGTAAAAAACACCCTAAGTATGTTTAGAACTACAATTGAACTTTCTTCTGTCGATTCTTGTCTTTTTTCTGAATACTCACTAAATATTAGCGACAAAGTCGCTAAGTTGGCAACACTGGTGAGAGGTGGGGTAGCGAGATATCAGTAATCAATGGTAATCACATTACTATTTCTTCGTAACTATGATCATTCGAGGACAGTACATTTTTCATTTGGGTCTCGAGATGAATAAACTCAAGAACCTCTGACATGAATTCTTAAACTATGATTTGGGACCCAAAGCGGTTATTAACATGTCATAGGTGGGTCGCGAGATATGAGTGGAACATTCAGAATCATATACTATTTCTTCATAATGTTGGTCGTTCGAGGACACTGCATTTCTCATTTGGCTCTGGAGCTTAAAAATGGTAAAAACGTCTGAAACAGCAGATGAATCATTTCGTGTAAGTAATTAACCTACAATATGGTGGGGAACTTTGTCAAACGGCAGAGTTGCTGAGTTTCTTAGCTTGCATAGTAAGTCTTAACTCATTCAAAAAACAACCCTTCTAAAATTACATTGCAGTGCCGTGACCCGGATTCGAACCGGGGTTGCTGCGACCACAACGCAGAGTACTAACCACTATACGATCACGGCCGGCTACAAGAGCTGGCTTTGTAAAGCCTACATAGGCTGTGAAAGTGATGTGCACAAGCTGGCTAAACTCTTTTCATTTGGTCTCGATAATGAATAAACTGAAGAAACAGTGGAGCTTTACACAGTCGGTAGGTTTTTTCTCATTCAAAAAGTGCCCTTTTTTCCGTGACATTGGAATATCTCAATTGCATCCTCCTCACGTCATCTCTAATTCTCTAAACCCATTGGTGAGAAAACCTGAGTGCCCTCCCCTCTGACCTTCTCCACCAATGTGAACAATAAAAAGGTACTGCTGAGATTTGAACTCAGGATCTCCTGTTTACTAGACAGGCACTTTAACCAACTAAGCCACAGCACCCATAAAAGTCATATATGTTGCAGATGTGAACACCCACACCTATTTGAATCAAACCAGTCTCATTAATTTAACCCACATCTCTGTCTAGCAAATCACATCACAAAAGAGATGTCTTTTACTAATATTGGAAACGATACAGACACCTTCAATTGTCTAGCAACAGGGTTTCTTAAGCTACGTTTTGGGACGCAAAGTGGGCCTGAGCATGTGAGAGGCAGTGTTGCCAAATCCTCAGGAAGGAAAGTAGCTATTGCTGGTCCTAAAAGTAGCTAGAAGTCGCTAAATGACGTCATCACATAATTTTCATAATTGGCCAAGTGGATGTAATTGTGATTGACGCTGTAGGAGAGAGGAATAACGTCTCGGGAGAGACAAAAAGTGAGTAAAAAACACCCTAAGTATGTTTAGAACTACAATTGAACTTTCTTCTGTCGATTCTTGTCTTTTTTCTGAATACTCACTAAATATAGCGACAAAGTCGCTAAGTTGGCAACACTGGTGAGAGGTGGGTAGCGAGATATCAGTAATCAATGGTAATCACATACTATTTCTTCGTAACTATGATCATTCGAGGACAGTACATTTTTCATTTGGGTCTCGAGATGAATAAACTCAAGAACCTCTGACATGAATTCTTAAACTATGATTTGGGACCCAAAGCGGTTATTAACATGTCATAGGTGGGTCGCGAGATATGAGTGAACATTCAGAATCATATACTATTTCTTCATAATGTTGGTCGTTCGAGGACACTGCATTTCTCATTTGGCTCTCGAGCTTAAAAATGGTAAAAACGTCTGAAACAGCAGATGAATCATTTCGTGTAAGTAATTAACCTACAATATGGTGGGGAACTTTGTCAAACGGCAGAGTTGCTGAGTTTCTTAGCTTGCATAGTAAGTCTTAACTCATTCAAAAAACAACCCTTCTAAAATTACATTGCAGTGCCGTGACCCGGATTCGAACCGGGGTTGCTGCGACCACAACGCAGAGTACTAACCACTATACGATCACGGCCGGCTACAAGAGCTGGCTTTGTAAAGCCTACATAGGCTGTGAAAGTGATGTGCACAAGCTGGCTAAACTCTTTTCATTTTGGTCTCGATAATGAATAAACTGAAGAAACAGTGGAGCTTTACACAGTCGGTAGATTTTTTCTCATTCAAAAAGTGCCCTTTTTCCGTGACATTGGAATATCTCAATTGCATCCTCCTCACGTCATCTCTAATTCTCTAAACCCATTGGTGAGAAAACCTGAGTGCCCTCCCCTCTGACCTTCTCCACCAATGTGAACAATAAAAAGGTACTGCTGAGATTTGAACTCAGGATCTCCTGTTTACTAGACAGGCACTTTAACCAACTAAGCCACAGCACCCATAAAAGTCATATATGTTGCAGATGTGAACACCCACACCTATTTGAATCAAACCAGTCTCATTAATTTAACCCACATCTCTGTCTAGCAAAATCACATCACAAAAGAGATGTCTTTTACTAATATTGGAAACGATACAGACACCTTCAATTGTCTAGCAACAGGGTTTCTTAAGCTACGTTTTGGGACGCAAAGTGGGCCTGAGCATGTGAGAGGCAGTGTTGCCAAATCCTCAGGAAGGAAAGTAGCTATTGCTGGTCCTAAAAGTAGCTAGAAGTCGCTAAATGACGTCATCACATAATTTTCATAATTGGCCAAGTGGATGTAATTGTGATTGACGCTGTAGGAGAGAGGAATAACGTCTCGGGAGAGACAAAAGTGAGTAAAAAACACCCTAAGTATGTTTAGAACTACAATTGAACTTTCTTCTGTCGATTCTTGTCTTTTTTCTGAATACTCACTAAATATAGCGACAAAGTCGCTAAGTTGGCAACACTGGTGAGAGGTGGGTAGCGAGATATCAGTAATCAATGGTAATCACATACTATTTTCTTCGTAACTATGATCATTCGAGGACAGTACATTTTTCATTTGGGTCTCGAGATGAATAAACTCAAGAACCTCTGACATGAATTCTTAAACTATGATTTGGGACCCAAAGCGGTTATTAACATGTCATAGGTGGGTCGCGAGATATGAGTGAACATTCAGAATCATATACTATTTCTTCATAATGTTGGTCGTTCGAGGACACTGCATTTCTCATTTGGCTCTGGAGCTTAAAATGGTAAAAACGTCTGAAACAGCAGATGAATCATTTCGTGTAAGTAATTAACCTACAATATGGTGGGGAACTTTGTCAAACGGCAGAGTTGCTGAGTTTTCTTAGCTTGCATAGTAAGTCATTAACTCATTCAAAAAACAACCCTTCTAAAATTACATTGCAGTGCCGTGACCCGGATTCGAACCGGGGTTGCTGCGACCACAACGCAGAGTACTAACCACTATACGATCACGGCCGGCTACAAGAGCTGGCTTTGTAAAGCCTACATAGGCTGTGAAAGTGATGTGCACAAGCTGGCTAAACTCTTTTCATTTTGGTCTCGATAATGAATAAACTGAAGAAACAGTGGAGCTTTACACAGTCGGTAGGTTTTTTCTCATTCAAAAGTGCCCTTTTTCCGTGACATTGGAATATCTCAATTGCATCCTCCTCACGTCATCTCTAATTCTCTAAACCCATTGGTGAGAAAACCTGAGTGCCCTCCCCTCTGACCTTCTCCACCAATGTGAACAATAAAAAGGTACTGCTGAGATTTTGAACTCAGGATCTCCTGTTTACTAGACAGGCACTTTAACCAACTAAGCCACAGCACCCATAAAAGTCATATATGTTGCAGATGTGAACACCCACACCTATTTGAATCAAACCAGTCTCATTAATTTAACCCACATCTCTGTCTAGCAAAATCACATCACAAAAGAGATGTCTTTTACTAATATTGGAAACGATACAGACACCTTCAATTGTCTAGCAACAGGGTTTCTTAAGCTACGTTTTGGGACGCAAAGTGGGCCTGAGCATGTGAGAGGCAGTGTTGCCAAATCCTCAGGAAGGAAAGTAGCTATTGCTGGTCCTAAAAGTAGCTAGAAGTCGCTAAATGACGTCATCACATAATTTTCATAATTGGCCAAGTGGATGTAATTGTGATTGACGCTGTAGGAGAGAGGAATAACGCTCGGGAGAGACAAAAAGTGAGTAAAAAACACCCTAAGTATGTTTAGAACTACAATTGAACTTTCTTCTGTCGATTCTTGTCTTTTTTTCTGAATACTCACTAAATATAGCGACAAAGTCGCTAAGTTGGCAACACTGGTGAGAGGTGGGTAGCGAGATATCAGTAATCAATGGTAATCACATACTATTTCTTCGTAACTATGATCATTCGAGGACAGTACATTTTTCATTTGGGTCTCGAGATGAATAAACTCAAGAACCTCTGACATGAATTCTTAAACTATGATTTGGGACCCAAAGCGGTTATTAACATGTCATAGGTGGGTCGCGAGATATGAGTGAACATTCAGAATCATATACTATTTCTTCATAATGTTGGTCGTTCGAGGACACTGCATTTCTCATTTGGCTCTGGAGCTTAAAAATGGTAAAAACGTCTGAAACAGCAGATGAATCATTTCGTGTAAGTAATTAACCTACAATATGGTGGGGAACTTTGTCAAACGGCAGAGTTGCTGAGTTTCTTAGCTTGCATAGCAAGTCTTAACTCATTCAAAAAACAACCCTTCTAAAATTACATTGCAGTGCCGTGACCCGGATTCGAACCGGGGTTGCTGCGACCACAACGCAGAGTACTAACCACTATACGATCACGGCCGGCTACAAGAGCTGGCTTTGTAAAGCCTACATAGGCTGTGAAAGTGATGTGCACAAGCTGGCTAAACTCTTTTCATTTTGGTCTCGATAATGAATAAACTGAAGAAACAGTGGAGCTTTACACAGTCGGTAGGTTTTTTCTCATTCAAAAAGTGCCCTTTTTCCGTGACATTGGAATATCTCAATTGCATCCTCCTCACGTCATCTCTAATTCTCTAAACCCATTGGTGAGAAAACCTGAGTGCCCTCCCCTCTGACCTTCTCCACCAATGTGAACAATAAAAAGGTACTGCTGAGATTTGAACTCAGGATCTCCTGTTTACTAGACAGGCACTTTAACCAACTAAGCCACAGCACCCATAAAGTCATATATGTTGCAGATGTGAACACCCACACCTATTTGAATCAAACCAGTCTCATTAATTTAACCCACATCTCTGTCTAGCAAAATCACATCACAAAAGAGATGTCTTTTACTAATATTGGAAACGATACAGACACCTTCAATTGTCTAGCAACAGGGTTTCTTAAGCTACGTTTTGGGACGCAAAGTGGGCCTGAGCATGTGAGAGGCAGTGTTGCCAAATCCTCAGGAAGGAAAGTAGCTATTGCTGGTCCTAAAAGTAGCTAGAAGTCGCTAAATGACGTCATCACATAATTTTCATAATTGGCCAAGTGGATGTAATTGTGATTGACGCTGTAGGAGAGAGGAATAACGTCTCGGGAGAGACAAAAAGTGAGTAAAAAACACCCTAAGTATGTTTAGAACTACAATTGAACTTTCTTCTGTCGATTCTTGTCTTTTTTCTGAATACTCACTAAATATAGCGACAAAGTCGCTAAGTTGGCAACACTGGTGAGAGGTGGGTAGCGAGATATCAGTAATCAATGGTAATCACATACTATTTCTTCGTAACTATGATCATTCGAGGACAGTACATTTTTCATTTGGGTCTCGAGATGAATAAACTCAAGAACCTCTGACATGAATTCTTAAACTATGATTTGGGACCCAAAGCGGTTATTAACATGTCATAGGTGGGTCGCGAGATATGAGTGAACATTCAGAATCATATACTATTTCTTCATAATGTTGGTCGTTCGAGGACACTGCATTTCTCATTTGGCTCTGAGCTTAAAAATGGTAAAAACGTCTGAAACAGCAGATGAATCATTTCGTGTAAGTAATTAACCTACAATATGGTGGGGAACTTTGTCAAACGGCAGAGTTGCTGAGTTTCTTAGCTTGCATAGTAAGTCTTAACTCATTCAAAAAACAACCCTTCTAAAATTACATTGCAGTGCCGTGACCCGGATTCGAACCGGGGTTGCTGCGACCACAACGCAGAGTACTAACCACTATACGATCACGGCCGGCTACAAGAGCTGGCTTTGTAAAGCCTACATAGGCTGTGAAAGTGATGTGCACAAGCTGGCTAAACTCTTTTCATTTTGGTCTCGATAATGAATAAACTGAAGAAACAGTGGAGCTTTACACAGTCGGTAGGTTTTTTCTCATTCAAAAAGTGCCCTTTTTCCGTGACATTGGAATATCTCAATTGCATCCTCCTCACGTCATCTCTAATTCTCTAAACCCATTGGTGAGAAAACCTGAGTGCCCTCCCCTCTGACCTTCTCCACCAATGTGAACAATAAAAAGGTACTGCTGAGATTTGAACTCAGGATCTCCTGTTTACTAGACAGGCACTTTAACCAACTAAGCCACAGCACCCATAAAAGTCATATATGTTGCAGATGTGAACACCCACACCTATTTGAATCAAACCAGTCTCATTAATTTAACCCACATCTCTGTCTAGCAAAATCACATCACAAAAGAGATGTCTTTTACTAATATTGGAAACGATACAGACACCTTCAATTGTCTAGCAACAGGGTTTCTTAAGCTACGTTTTGGGACGCAAAGTGGGCCTGAGCATGTGAGAGGCAGTGTTGCCAAATCCTCAGGAAGGAAAGTAGCTATTGCTGGTCCTAAAAGTAGCTAGAAGTCGCTAAATGACGTCATCACATAATTTTCATAATTGGCCAAGTGGATGTAATTGTGATTGACGCTGTAGGAGAGAGGAATAACGTCTCGGGAGAGACAAAAAGTGAGTAAAAAACACCCTAAGTATGTTTAGAACTACAATTGAACTTTCTTCTGTCGATTCTTGTCTTTTTTCTGAATACTCACTAAATATAGCGACAAAGTCGCTAAGTTGGCAACACTGGTGAGAGGTGGGTAGCGAGATATCAGTAATCAATGGTAATCACATACTATTTCTTCGTAACTATGATCATTCGAGGACAGTACATTTTTCATTTGGGTCTCGAGATGAATAAACTCAAGAACCTCTGACATGAATTCTTAAACTATGATTTGGGACCCAAAGCGGTTATTAACATGTCATAGGTGGGTCGCGAGATATGAGTGAACATTCAGAATCATATACTATTTCTTCATAATGTTGGTCGTTCGAGGACACTGCATTTCTCATTTGGCTCTCGAGCTTAAAAATGGTAAAAACGTCTGAAACAGCAGATGAATCATTTCGTGTAAGTAATTAACCTACAATATGGTGGGGAACTTTGTCAAACGGCAGAGTTGCTGAGTTTCTTAGCTTGCATAGCAAGTCTTAACTCATTCAAAAAACAACCCTTCTAAAATTACATTGCAGTGCCGTGACCCGGATTCGAACCGGGGTTGCTGCGACCACAACGCAGAGTACTAACCACTATACGATCACGGCCGGCTACAAGAGCTGGCTTTGTAAAGCCTACATAGGCTGTGAAAGTGATGTGCACAAGCTGGCTAAACTCTTTTCATTTTGGTCTCGATAATGAATAAACTGAAGAAACAGTGGAGCTTTACACAGTCGGTAGAGTTTTTCTCATTCAAAAAGTGCCCTTTTTCCGTGACATTGGAATATCTCAATTGCATCCTCCTCACGTCATCTCTAATTCTCTAAACCCATTGGTGAGAAAACCTGAGGTGCCCTCCCCTCTGACCTTCTCCACCAATGTGAACAATAAAAAGGTACTGCTGAGATTTGAACTCAGGATCTCCTGTTTACTAGACAGGCACTTTAACCAACTAAGCCACAGCACCCATAAAAGTCATATATGTTGCAGATGTGAACACCCACACCTATTTGAATCAAACCAGTCTCATTAATTTAACCCACATCTCTGTCTAGCAAAATCACATCACAAAAGAGATGTCTTTTACTAATATTGGAAACGATACAGACACCTTCAATTGTCTAGCAACAGGGTTTCTTAAGCTACGTTTTGGGACGCAAAGTGGGCCTGAGCATGTGAGAGGCAGTGTTGCCAAATCCTCAGGAAGGAAAGTAGCTATTGCTGGTCCTAAAAGTAGCTAGAAGTCGCTAAATGACGTCATCACATAATTTTCATAATTGGCCAAGTGGATGTAATTGTGATTGACGCTGTAGGAGAGAGGAATAACGTCTCGGGAGAGACAAAAAGTGAGTAAAAAACACCCTAAGTATGTTTAGAACTACAATTGAACTTTCTTCTGTCGATTCTTGTCTTTTTTCTGAATACTCACTAAATATAGCGACAAAGTCGCTAAGTTGGCAACACTGGTGAGAGGTGGGTAGCGAGATATCAGTAATCAATGGTAATCACATACTATTTCTTCGTAACTATGATCATTCGAGGACAGTACATTTTTCATTTGGGTCTCGAGATGAATAAACTCAAGAACCTCTGACATGAATTCTTAAACTATGATTTGGGACCCAAAGCGGTTATTAACATGTCATAGGTGGGTCGCGAGATATGAGTGAACATTCAGAATCATACTACTATTTCTTCATAATGTTGGTCGTTCGAGGACACTGCATTTCTCATTTGGCTCTGGAGCTTAAAAATGGTAAAAACGTCTGAAACAGCAGATGAATCATTTCGTGTAAGTAATTAACCTACAATATGGTGGGGAACTTTGTCAAACGGCAGAGTTGCTGAGTTTCTTAGCTTGCATAGTAAGTCTTAACTCATTCAAAAACAACCCTTCTAAAATTACATTGCAGTGCCGTGACCCGGATTCGAACCGGGGTTGCTGCGACCACAACGCAGAGTACTAACCACTATACGATCACGGCCGGCTACAAGAGCTGGCTTTGTAAAGCCTACATAGGCTGTGAAAGTGATGTGCACAAGCTGGCTAAACTCTTTTCATTTTGGTCTCGATAATGAATAAACTGAAGAAACCAGTGGAGCTTTACACAGTCGGTAGGATTTTTTCTCATTCAAAAAGTGCCCTTTTTCCGTGACATTGGAATATCTCAATTGCATCCTCCTCACGTCATCTCTAATTCTCTAAACCCATTGGTGAGAAAACCTGAGTGCCCTCCCCTCTGACCTTCTCCACCAATGTGAACAATAAAAAGGTACTGCTGAGATTTGAACTCAGGATCTCCTGTTTACTAGACAGGCACTTTAACCAACTAAGCCACAGCACCCATAAAAGTCATATATGTTGCAGATGTGAACACCCACACCTATTTGAATCAAACCAGTCTCATTAATTTAACCCACATCTCTGTCTAGCAAAATCACATCACAAAAGAGATGTCTTTTACTAATATTGGAAACGATACAGACACCTTCAATTGTCTAGCAACAGGGTTTCTTAAGCTACGTTTTGGGACGCAAAGTGGGCCTGAGCATGTGAGAGGCAGTGTTGCCAAATCCTCAGGAAGGAAAGTAGCTATTGCTGGTCCTAAAAGTAGCTAGAAGTCGCTAAATGACGTCATCACATAATTTTCATAATTGGCCAAGTGGATGTAATTGTGATTGACGCTGTAGGAGAGAGGAATAACGTCTCGGGAGAGACAAAAAGTGAGTAAAAAACACCCTAAGTATGTTTAGAACTACAATTGAACTTTCTTCTGTCGATTCTTGTCTTTTTTCTGAATACTCACTAAATATAGCGACAAAGTCGCTAAGTTGGCAACACTGGTGAGAGGTGGGTAGCGAGATATCAGTAATCAATGGTAATCACATACTATTTCTTCGTAACTATGATCATTCGAGGACAGTACATTTTTCATTTGGGTCTCGAGATGAATAAACTCAAGAACCTCTGACATGAATTCTTAAACTATGATTTGGGACCCAAAGCGGTTATTAACATGTCATAGGTGGGTCGCGAGATATGAGTGAACATTCAGAATCATATACTATTTCTTCATAATGTTGGTCGTTCGAGGACACTGCATTTCTCATTTGGCTCTCGAGCTTAAAAATGGTAAAAACGTCTGAAACAGCAGATGAATCATTTCGTGTAAGTAATTAACCTACAATATGGTGGGGAACTTTGTCAAACGGCAGAGTTGCTGAGTTTCTTAGCTTGCATAGTAAGTCTTAACTCATTCAAAAAACAACCCTTCTAAAATTACATTGCAGTGCCGTGACCCGGATTCGAACCGGGGTTGCTGCGACCACAACGCAGAGTACTAACCACTATACGATCACGGCCGGCTACAAGAGCTGGCTTTGTAAAGCCTACATAGGCTGTGAAAGTGATGTGCACAAGCTGGCTAAACTCTTTTCATTTTGGTCTCGATAATGAATAAACTGAAGAAACAGTGGAGCTTTACACAGTCGGTAGGTTTTTTCTCATTCAAAAAGTGCCCTTTTTCCGTGACATTGGAATATCTCAATTGCATCCTCCTCACGTCATCTCTAATTCTCTAAACCCATTGGTGAGAAAACCTGAGTGCCCTCCCCTCTGACCTTCTCCACCAATGTGAACAATAAAAAGGTACTGCTGAGATTTGAACTCAGGATCTCCTGTTTACTAGACAGGCACTTTAACCAACTAAGCCACAGCACCCATAAAAGTCATATATGTTGCAGATGTGAACACCCACACCTATTTGAATCAAACCAGTCTCATTAATTTAACCCACATCTCTGTCTAGCAAAATCACATCACAAAAGAGATGTCTTTTACTAATATTGGAAACGATACAGACACCTTCAATTGTCTAGCAACAGGGTTTCTTAAGCTACGTTTTGGGACGCAAAGTGGGCCTGAGCATGTGAGAGGCAGTGTTGCCAAATCCTCAGGAAGGAAAGTAGCTATTGCTGGTCCTAAAAGTAGCTAGAAGTCGCTAAATGACGTCATCACATAATTTTCATAATTGGCCAAGTGGATGTAATTGTGATTGACGCTGTAGGAGAGAGGAATAACGTCCTCGGGAGAGACAAAAAGTGAGTAAAAAAACACCCTAAGTATGTTTAGAACTACAATTGAACTTTCTTCTGTCGATTCTTGTCTTTTTTCTGAATACTCACTAAATATAGCGACAAAGTCGCTAAGTTGGCAACACTGGTGAGAGGTGGGTAGCGAGATATCAGTAATCAATGGTAATCACATACTATTTCTTCGTAACTATGATCATTCGAGGACAGTACATTTTTCATTTGGGTCTCGAGATGAATAAACTCAAGAACCTCTGACATGAATTCTTAAACTATGATTTGGGACCCAAAGCGGTTATTAACATGTCATAGGTGGGTCGCGAGATATGAGTGAACATTCAGAATCATATACTATTTCTTCATAATGTTGGTCGTTCGAGGACACTGCATTTCTCATTTGGCTCTGGAGCTTAAAAATGGTAAAAACGTCTGAAACAGCAGATGAATCATTTCGTGTAAGTAATTAACCTACAATATGGTGGGGAACTTTGTCAAACGGCAGAGTTGCTGAGTTTCTTAGCTTGCATAGTAAGTCTTAACTCATTCAAAAAACAACCCTTCTAAAATTACATTGCAGTGCCGTGACCCGGATTCGAACCGGGGTTGCTGCGACCACAACGCAGAGTACTAACCACTATACGATCACGGCCGGCTACAAGAGCTGGCTTTGTAAAGCCTACATAGGCTGTGAAAGTGATGTGCACAAGCTGGCTAAACTCTTTTCATTTTGGTCTCGATAATGAATAAACTGAAGAAACAGTGGAGCTTTACACAGTCGGTAGGTTTTTTCTCATTCAAAAAGTGCCCTTTTTCCGTGACATTGGAATATCTCAATTGCATCCTCCTCACGTCATCTCTAATTCTCTAAACCCATTGGTGAGAAAACCTGAGTGCCCTCCCCTCTGACCTTCTCCACCAATGTGAACAATAAAAAGGTACTGCTGAGATTTGAACTCAGGATCTCCTGTTTACTAGACAGGCACTTTAACCAACTAAGCCACAGCACCCATAAAAGTCATATATGTTGCAGATGTGAACACCCACACCTATTTGAATCAAACCAGTCTCATTAATTTAACCCACATCTCTGTCTAGCAAAATCACATCACAAAAGAGATGTCTTTTACTAATATTGGAAACGATACAGACACCTTCAATTGTCTAGCAACAGGGTTTCTTAAGCTACGTTTTGGGACGCAAAGTGGGCCTGAGCATGTGAGAGGCAGTGTTGCCAAATCCTCAGGAAGGAAAGTAGCTATTGCTGGTCCTAAAAGTAGCTAGAAGTCGCTAAATGACGTCATCACATAATTTTCATAATTGGCCAAGTGGATGTAATTGTGATTGACGCTGTAGGAGAGAGGAATAACGTCTCGGGAGAGACAAAAAGTGAGTAAAAAACACCCTAAGTATGTTTAGAACTACAATTGAACTTTCTTCTGTCGATTCTTGTCTTTTTTCTGAATACTCACTAAATATAGCGACAAAGTCGCTAAGTTGGCAACACTGGTGAGAGGTGGGTAGCGAGATATCAGTAATCAATGGTAATCACATACTATTTCTTCGTAACTATGATCATTCGAGGACAGTACATTTTTCATTTGGGTCTCGAGATGAATAAACTCAAGAACCTCTGACATGAATTCTTAAACTATGATTTGGGACCCAAAGCGGTTATTAACATGTCATAGGTGGGTCGCGAGATATGAGTGAACATTCAGAATCATACACTATTTCTTCATAATGTTGGTCGTTCGAGGACACTGCATTTCTCATTTGGCTCTGGAGCTTAAAAATGGTAAAAACGTCTGAAACAGCAGATGAATCATTTCGTGTAAGTAATTAACCTACAATATGGTGGGGAACTTTGTCAAACGGCAGAGTTGCTGAGTTTCTTAGCTTGCATAGTAAGTCTTAACTCATTCAAAAAACAACCCTTCTAAAATTACATTGCAGTGCCGTGACCCGGATTCGAACCGGGGTTGCTGCGACCACAACGCAGAGTACTAACCACTATACGATCACGGCCGGCTACAAGAGCTGGCTTTGTAAAGCCTACATAGGCTGTGAAAGTGATGTGCACAAGCTGGCTAAACTCTTTTTCATTTTGGTCTCGATAATGAATAAACTGAAGAAACAGTGGAGCTTTACACAGTCGGTAGGTTTTTTCTCATTCAAAAAGTGCCCTTTTTCCGTGACATTGGAATATCTCAATTGCATCCTCCTCACGTCATCTCTAATTCTCTAAACCCATTGGTGAGAAAACCTGAGTGCCCTCCCCTCTGACCTTCTCCACCAATGTGAACAATAAAAAGGTACTGCTGAGATTTGAACTCAGGATCTCCTGTTTACTAGACAGGCACTTTAACCAACTAAGCCACAGCACCCATAAAAGTCATATATGTTGCAGATGTGAACACCCACACCTATTTGAATCAAACCAGTCTCATTAATTTAACCCACATCTCTGTCTAGCAAAATCACATCACAAAAGAGATGTCTTTTACTAATATTGGAAACGATACAGACACCTTCAATTGTCTAGCAACAGGGTTTCTTAAGCTACGTTTTGGGACGCAAAGTGGGCCTGAGCATGTGAGAGGCAGTGTTGCCAAATCCTCAGGAAGGAAAGTAGCTATTGCTGGTCCTAAAAGTAGCTAGAAGTCGCTAAATGACGTCATCACATAATTTTCATAATTGGCCAAGTGGATGTAATTGTGATTGACGCTGTAGGAGAGAGGAATAACGTCTCGGGAGAGACAAAAAGTGAGTAAAAAACACCCTAAGTATGTTTAGAACTACAATTGAACTTTCTTCTGTCGATTCTTGTCTTTTTTCTGAATACTCACTAAATATAGCGACAAAGTCGCTAAGTTGGCAACACTGGTGAGAGGTGGGTAGCGAGATATCAGTAATCAATGGTAATCACATACTATTTCTTCGTAACTATGATCATTCGAGGACAGTACATTTTTCATTTGGGTCTCGAGATGAATAAACTCAAGAACCTCTGACATGAATTCTTAAACTATGATTTGGGACCCAAAGCGGTTATTAACATGTCATAGGTGGGTCGCGAGATATGAGTGAACATTCAGAATCATATACTATTTCTTCATAATGTTGGTCGTTCGAGGACACTGCATTTCTCATTTGGCTCTGGAGCTTAAAAATGGTAAAAACGTCTGAAACAGCAGATGAATCATTTCGTGTAAGTAATTAACCTACAATATGGTGGGGAACTTTGTCAAACGGCAGAGTTGCTGAGTTTCTTAGCTTGCATAGTAAGTCTTAACTCATTCAAAAAACAACCCTTCTAAAATTACATTGCAGTGCCGTGACCCGGATTCGAACCGGGGTTGCTGCGACCACAACGCAGAGTACTAACCACTATACGATCACGGCCGGCTACAAGAGCTGGCTTTGTAAAGCCTACATAGGCTGTGAAAGTGATGTGCACAAGCTGGCTAAACTCTTTTCATTTTGGTCTCGATAATGAATAAACTGAAGAAACAGTGGAGCTTTACACAGTCGGTAGGTTTTTTCTCATTCAAAAAGTGCCCTTTTTCCGTGACATTGGAATATCTCAATTGCATCCTCCTCACGTCATCTCTAATTCTCTAAACCCATTGGTGAGAAAACCTGAGTGCCCTCCCCTCTGACCTTCTCCACCAATGTGAACAATAAAAAGGTACTGCTGAGATTTGAACTCAGGATCTCCTGTTTACTAGACAGGCACTTTAACCAACTAAGCCACAGCACCCATAAAAGTCATATATGTTGCAGATGTGAACACCCACACCTATTTGAATCAAACCAGTCTCATTAATTTAACCCACATCTCTGTCTAGCAAATCACATCACAAAAGAGATGTCTTTTACTAATATTGGAAACGATACAGACACCTTCAATTGTCTAGCAACAGGGTTTCTTAAGCTACGTTTTGGGACGCAAAGTGGGCCTGAGCATGTGAGAGGCAGTGTTGCCAAATCCTCAGGAAGGAAAGTAGCTATTGCTGGTCCTAAAAGTAGCTAGAAGTCGCTAAATGACGTCATCACATAATTTTCATAATTGGCCAAGTGGATGTAATTGTGATTGACGCTGTAGGAGAGAGGAATAACGTCTCGGGAGAGACAAAAAGTGAGTAAAAAACACCCTAAGTATGTTTAGAACTACAATTGAACTTTCTTCTGTCGATTCTTGTCTTTTTTCTGAATACTCACTAAATATAGCGACAAAGTCGCTAAGTTGGCAACACTGGTGAGAGGTGGGTAGCGAGATATCAGTAATCAATGGTAATCACATACTATTTCTTCGTAACTATGATCATTCGAGGACAGTACATTTTTCATTTGGGTCTCGAGATGAATAAACTCAAGAACCTCTGACATGAATTCTTAAACTATGATTTGGGACCCAAAGCGGTTATTAACATGTCATAGGTGGGTCGCGAGATATGAGTGAACATTCAGAATCATATACTATTTCTTCATAATGTTGGTCGTTCGAGGACACTGCATTTCTCATTTGGCTCTGGAGCTTAAAAATGGTAAAAACGTCTGAAACAGCAGATGAATGCATTTCGTGTAAGTAATTAACCTACAATATGGTGGGGAACTTTGTCAAACGGCAGAGTTGCTGAGTTTCTTAGCTTGCATAGTAAGTCTTAACTCATTCAAAAAACAACCCTTCTAAAATTACATTGCAGTGCCGTGACCCGGATTCGAACCGGGGTTGCTGCGACCACAACGCAGAGTACTAACCACTATACGATCACGGCCGGCTTACAAGAGCTGGCTTTGTAAAGCCTACATAGGCTGTGAAAGTGATGTGCACAAGCTGGCTAAACTCTTTTCATTTTGGTCTCGATAATGAATAAACTGAAGAAACAGTGGAGCTTTACACAGTCGGTAGGTTTTTTCTCATTCAAAAAGTGCCCTTTTTCCGTGACATTGGAATATCTCAATTGCATCCTCCTCACGTCATCTCTAATTCTCTAAACCCATTGGTGAGAAAACCTGAGTGCCCTCCCCTCTGACCTTCTCCACCAATGTGAACAATAAAAAGGTACTGCTGAGATTTGAACTCAGGATCTCCTGTTTACTAGACAGGCACTTTAACCAACTAAGCCACAGCACCCATAAAAGTCATATATGTTGCAGATGTGAACACCCACACCTATTTGAATCAAACCAGTCTCATTAATTTAACCCACATCTCTGTCTAGCAAAATCACATCACAAAAGAGATGTCTTTTACTAATATTGGAAACGATACAGACACCTTCAATTGTCTAGCAACAGGGTTTCTTAAGCTACGTTTTGGGACGCAAAGTGGGCCTGAGCATGTGAGAGGCAGTGTTGCCAAATCCTCAGGAAGGAAAGTAGCTATTGCTGGTCCTAAAAGTAGCTAGAAGTCGCTAAATGACGTCATCACATAATTTTCATAATTGGCCAAGTGGATGTAATTGTGATTGACGCTGTAGGAGAGAGGAATAACGCCTCGGGAGAGACAAAAAGTGAGTAAAAAACACCCTAAGTATGTTTAGAACTACAATTGAACTTTCTTCTGTCGATTCTTGTCTTTTTTCTGAATACTCACTAAATATAGCGACAAAGTCGCTAAGTTGGCAACACTGGTGAGAGGTGGGTAGCGAGATATCAGTAATCAATGGTAATCACATACTATTTCTTCGTAACTATGATCATTCGAGGACAGTACATTTTTCATTTGGGTCTCGAGATGAATAAACTCAAGAACCTCTGACATGAATTCTTAAACTATGATTTGGGACCCAAAGCGGTTATTAACATGTCATAGGTGGGTCGCGAGATATGAGTGAACATTCAGAATCATATACTATTTCTTCATAATGTTGGTCGTTCGAGGACACTGCATTTCTCATTTGGCTCTCGAGCTTAAAAATGGTAAAAACGTCTGAAACAGCAGATGAATGATTTCGTGTAAGTAATTAACCTACAATATGGTGGGGAACTTTGTCAAACGGCAGAGTTGCTGAGTTTCTTAGCTTGCATAGCAAGTCTTAACTCATTCAAAAAACAACCCTTCTAAAATTACATTGCAGTGCCGTGACCCGGATTCGAACCGGGGTTGCTGCGACCACAACGCAGAGTACTAACCACTATACGATCACGGCCGGCTTACAAGAGCTGGCTTTGTAAAGCCTACATAGGCTGTGAAAGTGATGTGCACAAGCTGGCTAAACTCTTTTCATTTGGTCTCGATAATGAATAAACTGAAGAAACAGTGGAGCTTTACACAGTCGGTAGGTTTTTTTCTCATTCAAAAAGTGCCCTTTTTCCGTGACATTGGAATATCTCAATTGCATCCTCCTCACGTCATCTCTAATTCTCTAACCCATTGGTGAGAAAACCTGAGTGCCCTCCCCTCTGACCTT
This sequence comes from Oncorhynchus mykiss, assembly GCF_013265735.2. Classification (NCBI taxonomy): domain Eukaryota; kingdom Metazoa; phylum Chordata; class Actinopteri; order Salmoniformes; family Salmonidae; genus Oncorhynchus; species Oncorhynchus mykiss. The sequence continues at coordinate 30,713 of NW_023494142.1, forward strand.
CTCCACCAATGTGAACAATAAAAAGGTACTGCTGAGATTTGAACTCAGGATCTCCTGTTTACTAGACAGGCACTTTAACCAACTAAGCCACAGCACCCATAAAAGTCATATATGTTGCAGATGTGAACACCCACACCTATTTGAATCAAACCAGTCTCATTAATTTAACCCACATCTCTGTCTAGCAAAATCACATCACAAAAGAGATGTCTTTTACTAATATTGGAAACGATACAGACACCTTCAATTGTCTAGCAACAGGGTTTCTTAAGCTACGTTTTGGGACGCAAAGTGGGCCTGAGCATGTGAGAGGCAGTGTTGCCAAATCCTCAGGAAGGAAAGTAGCTATTGCTGGTCCTAAAAGTAGCTAGAAGTCGCTAAATGACGTCATCACATAATTTTCATAATTGGCCAAGTGGATGTAATTGTGATTGACGCTGTAGGAGAGAGGAATAACGTCTCGGGAGAGACAAAAAGTGAGTAAAAAACACCCTAAGTATGTTTAGAACTACAATTGAACTTTCTTCTGTCGATTCTTGTCTTTTTTCTGAATACTCACTAAATATAGCGACAAAGTCGCTAAGTTGGCAACACTGGTGAGAGGTGGGTAGCGAGATATCAGTAATCAATGGTAATCACATACTATTTCTTCGTAACTATGATCATTCGAGGACAGTACATTTTTCATTTGGGTCTCGAGATGAATAAACTCAAGAACCTCTGACATGAATTCTTAAACTATGATTTGGGACCCAAAGCGGTTATTAACATGTCATAGGTGGGTCGCGAGATATGAGTGAACATTCAGAATCATACACTATTTCTTCATAATGTTGGTCGTTCGAGGACACTGCATTTCTCATTTGGCTCTGGAGCTTAAAAATGGTAAAAACGTCTGAAACAGCAGATGAATCATTTCGTGTAAGTAATTAACCTACAATATGGTGGGGAACTTTGTCAAACGGCAGAGTTGCTGAGTTTCTTAGCTTGCATAGTAAGTCTTAACTCATTCAAAAAACAACCCTTCTAAAATTACATTGCAGTGCCGTGACCCGGATTCGAACCGGGGTTGCTGCGACCACAACGCAGAGTACTAACCACTATACGATCACGGCCGGCTACAAGAGCTGGCTTTGTAAAGCCTACATAGGCTGTGAAAGTGATGTGCACAAGCTGGCTAAACTCTTTTCATTTTGGTCTCGATAATGAATAAACTGAAGAAACAGTGGAGCTTTACACAGTCGGTAGGTTTTTTCTCATTCAAAAAGTGCCCTTTTTTCCGTGACATTGGAATATCTCAATTGCATCCTCCTCACGTCATCTCTAATTCTCTAAACCCATTGGTGAGAAAACCTGAGTGCCCTCCCCTCTGACCTTCTCCACCAATGTGAACAATAAAAAGGTACTGCTGAGATTTGAACTCAGGATCTCCTGTTTACTAGACAGGCACTTTAACCAACTAAGCCACAGCACCCATAAAAGTCATATATGTTGCAGATGTGAACACCCACACCTATTTGAATCAAACCAGTCTCATTAATTTAACCCACATCTCTGTCTAGCAAAATCACATCACAAAAGAGATGTCTTTTACTAATATTGGAAACGATACAGACACCTTCAATTGTCTAGCAACAGGGTTTCTTAAGCTACGTTTTGGGACGCAAAGTGGGCCTGAGCATGTGAGAGGCAGTGTTGCCAAATCCTCAGGAAGGAAAGTAGCTATTGCTGGTCCTAAAAAGTAGCTAGAAGTCGCTAAATGACGTCATCACATAATTTTCATAATTGGCCAAGTGGATGTAATTGTGATTGACGCTGTAGGAGAGAGGAATAACGCCTCGGGAGAGACAAAAAGTGAGTAAAAAAACACCCTAAGTATGTTTAGAACTACAATTGAACTTTCTTCTGTCGATTCTTGTCTTTTTTCTGAATACTCACTAAATATAGCGACAAAGTCGCTAAGTTGGCAACACTGGTGAGAGGTGGGTAGCGAGATATCAGTAATCAATGGTAATCACATACTATTTCTTCGTAACTATGATCATTCGAGGACAGTACATTTTTCATTTGGGTCTCGAGATGAATAAACTCAAGAACCTCTGACATGAATTCTTAAACTATGATTTGGGACCCAAAGCGGTTATTAACATGTCATAGGTGGGTCGCGAGATATGAGTGAACATTCAGAATCATATACTATTTCTTCATAATGTTGGTCGTTCGAGGACACTGCATTTCTCATTTGGCTCTGGAGCTTAAAAATGGTAAAAACGTCTGAAACAGCAGATGAATCATTTCGTGTAAGTAATTAACCTACAATATGGTGGGGGAACTTTGTCAAACGGCAGAGTTGCTGAGTTTCTTAGCTTGCATAGTAAGTCTAACTCATTCAAAAAACAACCCTTCTAAAATTACATTGCAGTGCCGTGACCCGGATTCGAACCGGGGTTGCTGCGACCACAACGCAGAGTACTAACCACTATACGATCACGGCCGGCTACAAGAGCTGGCTTTGTAAAGCCTACATAGGCTGTGAAAGTGATGTGCACAAGCTGGCTAAACTCTTTTCATTTTGGTCTCGATAATGAATAAACTGAAGAAAACAGTGGAGCTTTACACAGTCGGTAGGTTTTTTCTCATTCAAAAAGTGCCCTTTTTCCGTGACATTGGAATATCTCAATTGCATCCTCCTCACGTCATCTCTAATTCTCTAAACCCATTGGTGAGAAAACCTGAGTGCCCTCCCCTCTGACCTTCTCCACCAATGTGAACAATAAAAAGGTACTGCTGAGATTTGAACTCAGGATCTCCTGTTTACTAGACAGGCACTTTAACCAACTAAGCCACAGCACCCATAAAAGTCATATATGTTGCAGATGTGAACACCCACACCTATTTGAATCAAACCAGTCTCATTAATTTAACCCACATCTCTGTCTAGCAAAATCACATCACAAAGAGATGTCTTTTACTAATATTGGAAACGATACAGACACCTTCAATTGTCTAGCAACAGGGTTTCTTAAGCTACGTTTTGGGACGCAAAGTGGGCCTGAGCATGTGAGAGGCAGTGTTGCCAAATCCTCAGGAAGGAAAGTAGCTATTGCTGGTCCTAAAAGTAGCTAGAAGTCGCTAAATGACGTCATCACATAATTTTCATAATTGGCCAAGTGGATGTAATTGTGATTGACGCTGTAGGAGAGAGGAATAACGTCTCGGGAGAGACAAAAAGTGAGTAAAAAACACCCTAAGTATGTTTAGAACTACAATTGAACTTTCTTCTGTCGATTCTTGTCTTTTTTCTGAATACTCACTAAATATAGCGACAAAGTCGCTAAGTTGGCAACACTGGTGAGAGGTGGGTAGCGAGATATCAGTAATCAATGGTAATCACATACTATTTCTTCGTAACTATGATCATTCGAGGACAGTACATTTTTCATTTGGGTCTCGAGATGAATAAACTCAAGAACCTCTGACATGAATTCTTAAACTATGATTTGGGACCCAAAGCGGTTATTAACATGTCATAGGTGGGGTCGCGAGATATGAGTGAACATTCAGAATCATATACTATTTCTTCATAATGTTGGTCGTTCGAGGACACTGCATTTCTCATTTGGCTCTGGAGCTTAAAATGGTAAAAACGTCTGAAACAGCAGATGAATCGATTTCGTGTAAGTAATTAACCTACAATATGGTGGGGAACTTTGTCAAACGGCAGAGTTGCTGAGTTTCTTAGCTTGCATAGCAAGTCTTAACTCATTCAAAAAACAACCCTTCTAAAATTACATTGCAGTGCCGTGACCCGGATTCGAACCGGGGTTGCTGCGACCACAACGCAGAGTACTAACCACTATACGATCACGGCCGGCTACAAGAGGTGGCTTTGTAAAGCCTACATAGGCTGTGAAAGTGATGTGCACAAGCTGGCTAAACTCTTTTCATTTTGGTCTCGATAATGAATAAACTGAAGAAACAGTGGAGCTTTACACAGTCGGTAGGTTTTTTCTCATTCAAAAAGTGCCCTTTTTCCGTGACATTGGAATATCTCAATTGCATCCTCCTCACGTCATCTCTAATTCTCTAAACCCATTGGTGAGAAAACCTGAGTGCCCTCCCCTCTGACCTTCTCCACCAATGTGAACAATAAAAAGGTACTGCTGAGATTTGAACTCAGGATCTCCTGTTTACTAGACAGGCACTTTAACCAACTAAGCCACAGCACCCATAAAAGTCATATATGTTGCAGATGTGAACACCCACACCTATTTGAATCAAACCAGTCTCATTAATTTAACCCACATCTCTGTCTAGCAAAATCACATCACAAAAGAGATGTCTTTTACTAATATTGGAAACGATACAGACACCTTCAATTGTCTAGCAACAGGGTTTCTTAAGCTACGTTTTGGGACGCAAAGTGGGCCTGAGCATGTGAGAGGCAGTGTTGCCAAATCCTCAGGAAGGAAAGTAGCTATTGCTGGTCCTAAAAGTAGCTAGAAGTCGCTAAATGACGTCATCACATAATTTTCATAATTGGCCAAGTGGATGTAATTGTGATTGACGCTGTAGGAGAGAGGAATAACGCCTCGGGAGAGACAAAAAGTGAGTAAAAAACACCCTAAGTATGTTTAGAACTACAATTGAACTTTCTTCTGTCGATTCTTGTCTTTTTTCTGAATACTCACTAAATATAGCGACAAAGTCGCTAAGTTGGCAACACTGGTGAGAGGTGGGTAGCGAGATATCAGTAATCAATGGTAATCACATACTATTTCTTCGTAACTATGATCATTCGAGGACAGTACATTTTTCATTTGGGTCTCGAGATGAATAAACTCAAGAACCTCTGACATGAATTCTTAAACTATGATTTGGGACCCAAAGCGGTTATTAACATGTCATAGGTGGGTCGCGAGATATGAGTGAACATTCAGAATCATATACTATTTCTTCATAATGTTGGTCGTTCGAGGACACTGCATTTCTCATTTGGCTCTCGGAGCTTAAAAATGGTAAAAACGTCTGAAACAGCAGATGAATCATTTCGTGTAAGTAATTAACCTACAATATGGTGGGGAACTTTGTCAAACGGCAGAGTTGCTGAGTTTCTTAGCTTGCATAGCAAGTCTTAACTCATTCAAAAAACAACCCTTCTAAATTACATTGCAGTGCCGTGACCCGGATTCGAACCGGGGTTGCTGCGACCACAACGCAGAGTACTAACCACTATACGATCACGGCCGGCTTCAAGAGGTGGCTTTGTAAAGCCTACATAGACTGTGAAAGTGATGTGCACAAGCTGGCTAAACTCTTTTCATTTTGGTCTCGATAATGAATAAACTGAAGAAACAATGGAGCTTTTACACAGTCGGTAGGTTTTTTCTCATTCAAAAAGTGCCCTTTTTCCGTGACATTGGAATATCTCAATTGCATCCTCCTCACGTCATCTCTAATTCTCTAAACCCATTGGTGAGAAAACCTGAGTGCCCTCCCCTCTGACCTTCTCCACCAATGTGAACAATAAAAAGGTACTGCTGAGATTTGAACTCAGGATCTCCTGTTTACTAGACAGGCACTTTAACCAACTAAGCCACAGCACCCATAAAAGTCATATATGTTGCAGATGTGAACACCCACACCTATTTGAATCAAACCAGTCTCATTAATTTAACCCACATCTCTGTCTAGCAAAATCACATCACAAAAGAGATGTCTTTTACTAATATTGGAAACGATACAGACACCTTCAATTGTCTAGCAACAGGGTTTCTTAAGCTACGTTTTGGGACGCAAAGTGGGCCTGAGCATGTGAGAGGCAGTGTTGCCAAATCCTCAGGAAGGAAAGTAGCTATTGCTGGTCCTAAAAGTAGCTAGAAGTCGCTAAATGACGTCATCACATAATTTTCATAATTGGCCAAGTGGATGTAATTGTGATTGACGCTGTAGGAGAGAGGAATAACGTCTCGGGAGAGACAAAAAGTGAGTAAAAAACACCCTAAGTATGTTTAGAACTACAATTGAACTTTCTTCTGTCGATTCTTGTCTTTTTTCTGAATACTCACTAAATATAGCGACAAAGTCGCTAAGTTGGCAACACTGGTGAGAGGTGGGTAGCGAGATATCAGTAATCAATGGTAATCACATACTATTTCTTCGTAACTATGATCATTCGAGGACAGTACATTTTTCATTTGGGTCTCGAGATGAATAAACTCAAGAACCTCTGACATGAATTCTTAAACTATGATTTGGGACCCAAAGCGGTTATTAACATGTCATAGGTGGGTCGCGAGATATGAGTGAACATTCAGAATCATATACTATTTCTTCATAATGTTGGTCGTTCGAGGACACTGCATTTCTCATTTGGCTCTGGAGCTTAAAAATTGTAAAAACGTCTGAAACAGCAGATGAATCATTTCGTGTAAGTAATTAACCTACAATATGGTGGGGAACTTTGTCAAACGGCAGAGTTGCTGAGTTTCTTAGCTTGCATAGTAAGTCTTAACTCATTCAAAAAACAACCCTTCTAAAATTACATTGCAGTGCCGTGACCCGGATTCGAACCGGGGTTGCTGCGACCACAACGCAGAGTACTAACCACTATACGATCACGGCCGGCTTACAAGAAGCTGGCTTTGTAAAGCCTACATAGGCTGTGAAAGTGATGTGCACAAGCTGGCTAAACTCTTTTCATTTTGGTCTCGATAATGAATAAACTGAAGAAACAGTGGAGCTTTACACAGTCGGTAGGTTTTTTCTCATTCAAAAAGTGCCCTTTTTCCGTGACATTGGAATATCTCAATTGCATCCTCCTCACGTCATCTCTAATTCTCTAAACCCATTGGTGAGAAAACCTTGAGTGCCCTCCCCTCTGACCTTCTCCACCAATGTGAACAATAAAAAGGTACTGCTGAGATTTGAACTCAGGATCTCCTGTTTACTAGACAGGCACTTTAACCAACTAAGCCACAGCACCCATAAAAGTCATATATGTTGCAGATGTGAACACCCACACCTATTTGAATCAAACCAGTCTCATTAATTTAACCCACATCTCTGTCTAGCAAAATCACATCACAAAAGAGATGTCTTTTACTAATATTGGAAACGATACAGACACCTTCAATTGTCTAGCAACAGGGTTTCTTAAGCTACGTTTTGGACGCAAAGTGGGCCTGAGCATGTGAGAGGCAGTGTTGCCAAATCCTCAGGAAGGAAAGTAGCTATTGCTGGTCCTAAAAGTAGCTAGAAGTCGCTAAATGACGTTCATCACATAATTTTCATAATTGGCCAAGTGGATGTAATTGTGATTGACGCTGTAGGAGAGAGGAATAACGTCTCGGGAGAGACAAAAAGTGAGTAAAAAACACCCTAAGTATGTTTAGAACTACAATTGAACTTTCTTCTGTCGATTCTTGTCTTTTTTCTGAATACCTCACTAAATATAGCGACAAAGTCGCTAAGTTGGCAACACTGGTGAGAGGTGGGTAGCGAGATATCAGTAATCAATGGTAATCACATACTATTTCTTCGTAACTATGATCATTCGAGGACAGTACATTTTTCATTTGGGTCTCGAGATGAATAAACTCAAGAACCTCTGACATGAATTCTTAAACTATGATTTGGGACCCAAAGCGGTTATTAACATGTCATAGGTGGGTCGCGAGATATGAGTGAACATTCAGAATCATATACTATTCTTCATAATGTTGGTCGTTCGAGGACACTGCATTTCTCATTTGGCTCTGGAGCTTAAAAATGGTAAAAACGTCCTGAAACAGCAGATGAATCATTTCGTGTAAGTAATTAACCTACAATATGGTGGGGAACTTTGTCAAACGGCAGAGTTGCTGAGTTTCTTAGCTTGCATAGTCAAGTCTTAACTCATTCAAAAAACAACCCTTCTAAAATTACATTGCAGTGCCGTGACCCGGATTCGAACCGGGGTTGCTGCGACCACAACGCAGAGTACTAACCACTATACGATCACGGCCGGCTACAAGAGCTGGCTTTGTAAAGCCTACATAGGCTGTGAAAGTGATGTGCACAAGCTGGCTAAACTCTTTTCATTTTGGTCTCGATAATGAATAAACTGAAGAAACAGTGGAGCTTTACACAGTCGGTAGGTTTTTTCTCATTCAAAAAGTGCCCTTTTTCCGTGACATTGGAATATCTCAATTGCATCCTCCTCACGTCATCTCTAATTCTCTAAACCCATTGGTGAGAAAACCTGAGTGCCCTCCCCTCTGACCTTCTCCACCAATGGTGAACAATAAAAAGGTACTGCTGAGATTTGAACTCAGGATCTCCTGTTTACTAGACAGGCACTTTAACCAACTAAGCCACAGCACCCATAAAAGTCATATATGTTGCAGATGTGAACACCCACACCTATTTGAATCAAACCAGTCTCATTAATTTAACCCACATCTCTGTCTAGCAAAATCACATCACAAAAGAGATGTCTTTTACTAATATTGGAAACGATACAGACACCTTCAATTGTCTAGCAACAGGGTTTCTTAAGCTACGTTTTGGGACGCAAAGTGGGCCTGAGCATGTGAGAGGCAGTGTTGCCAAATCCTCAGGAAGGAAAGTAGCTATTGCTGGTCCTAAAAGTAGCTAGAAGTCGCTAAATGACGTCATCACATAATTTTCATAATTGGCCAAGTGGATGTAATTGTGATTGACGCTGTAGGAGAGAGGAATAACGCCTCGGGAGAGACAAAAAGTGAGTAAAAAACACCCTAAGTATGTTTAGAACTACAATTGAACTTTCTTCTGTCGATTCTTGTCTTTTTTCTGAATACCTCACTAAATATAGCGACAAAGTCGCTAAGTTGGCAACACTGGTGAGAGGTGGGTAGCGAGATATCAGTAATCAATGGTAATCACATACTATTTCTTCGTAACTATGATCATTCGAGGACAGTACATTTTTCATTTGGGTCTCGAGATGAATAAACTCAAGAACCTCTGACATGAATTCTTAAACTATGATTTGGGACCCAAAGCGGTTATTAACATGTCATAGGTGGGTCGCGAGATATGAGTGAACATTCAGAATCATATACTATTTCTTCATAATGTTGGTCGTTCGAGGACACTGCATTTCTCATTTGGCTCTGAGCTTAAAAATGGTAAAAACGTCTGAAACAGCAGATGAATGATTTCGTGTAAGTAATTAACCTACAATATGGTGGGGAACTTTGTCAAACGGCAGAGTTGCTGAGTTTCTTAGCTTGCATAGCAAGTCTTAACTCATTCAAAAAACAACCCTTCTAAAATTACATTGCAGTGCCGTGACCCGGATTCGAACCGGGTTGCTGCGACCACAACGCAGAGTACTAACCACTATACGATCACGGCCGGCTACAAGAGCTGGCTTTGTAAAGCCTACATAGGCTGTGAAAGTGATGTGCACAAGCTGGCTAAACTCTTTTCATTTTGGTCTCGATAATGAATAAACTGAAGAAACAGTGGAGCTTTACACAGTCGGTAGGTTTTTTCTCATTCAAAAAGTGCCCTTTTTCCGTGACATTGGAATATCTCAATTGCATCCTCCTCACGTCATCTCTAATTCTCTAAACCCATTGGTGAGAAAACCTGAGTGCCCTCCCCTCTGACCTTCTCCACCAATGTGAACAATAAAAAGGTACTGCTGAGATTTGAACTCAGGATCTCCTGTTTACTAGACAGGCACTTTAACCAACTAAGCCACAGCACCCATAAAAGTCATATATGTTGCAGATGTGAACACCCACACCTATTTGAATCAAACCAGTCTCATTAATTTAACCCACATCTCTGTCTAGCAAAATCACATCACAAAAGAGATGTCTTTTACTAATATTGGAAACGATACAGACACCTTCAATTGTCTAGCAACAGGGTTTCTTAAGCTACGTTTTGGGACGCAAAGTGGGCCTGAGCATGTGAGAGGCAGTGTTGCCAAATCCTCAGGAAGGAAAGTAGCTATTGCTGGTCCTAAAAGTAGCTAGAAGTCGCTAAATGACGTCATCACATAATTTTTCATAATTGGCCAAGTGGATGTAATTGTGATTGACGCTGTAGGAGAGAGGAATAACGTCTCGGGAGAGACAAAAAGTGAGTAAAAACACCCTAAGTATGTTTAGAACTACAATTGAACTTTCTTCTGTCGATTCTTGTCTTTTTTCTGAATACTCACTAAATATAGCGACAAAGTCGCTAAGTTGGCAACACTGGTGAGAGGTGGGTAGCGAGATATCAGTAATCAATGGTAATCACATACTATTTCTTCGTAACTATGATCATTCGAGGACAGTACATTTTTCATTTGGGTCTCGAGATGAATAACTCAAGAACCTCTGACATGAATTCTTAAACTATGATTTGGGACCCAAAGCGGTTATTAACATGTCATAGGTGGGTCGCGAGATATGAGTGAACATTCAGAATCATATACTATTTCTTCATAATGTTGGTCGTTCGAGGACACTGCATTTCTCATTTGGCTCTGGAGCTTAAAAATGGTAAAAACGTCTGAAACAGCAGATGAATCATTTCGTGTAAGTAATTAACCTACAATATGGTGGGGAACTTTGTCAAACGGCAGAGTTGCTGAGTTTCTTAGCTTGCATAGTAAGTCTTAACTCATTCAAAAAACAACCCTTCTAAAATTACATTGCAGTGCCGTGACCCGGATTCGAACCGGGGTTGCTGCGACCACAACGCAGAGTACTAACCACTATACGATCACGGCCGGCTACAAGAGCTGGCTTTGTAAAGCCTACATAGGCTGTGAAAGTGATGTGCACAAGCTGGCTAAACTCTTTTCATTTTGGTCTCGATAATGAATAAACTGAAGAAACAGTGGAGCTTTACACAGTCGGTAGGTTTTTTCTCATTCAAAAAGTGCCCTTTTTCCGTGACATTGGAATATCTCAATTGCATCCTCCTCACGTCATCTCTAATTCTCTAAACCCATTGGTGAGAAAACCTGAGTGCCCTCCCCTCTGACCTTCTCCACCAATGTGAACAATAAAAAGGTACTGCTGAGATTTGAACTCAGGATCTCCTGTTTACTAGACAGGCACTTTAACCAACTAAGCCACAGCACCCATAAAAGTCATATATGTTGCAGATGTGAACACCCACACCTATTTGAATCAAACCAGTCTCATTAATTTAACCCACATCTCTGTCTAGCAAAATCACATCACAAAAGAGATGTCTTTTACTAATATTGGAAACGATACAGACACCTTCAATTGTCTAGCAACAGGGTTTCTTAAGCTACGTTTTTGGGACGCAAAGTGGGCGCTGAGCATGTGAGAGGCAGTGTTGCCAAATCCTCAGGAAGGAAAGTAGCTATTGCTGGTCCTAAAAGTAGCTAGAAGTCGCTAAATGACGTCATCACATAATTTTCATAATTGGCCAAGTGGATGTAATTGTGATTGACGCTGTAGGAGAGAGGAATAACGCCTCGGGAGAGACAAAAGTGAGTAAAAAACACCCTAAGTATGTTTAGAACTACAATTGAACTTTCTTCTGTCGATTCTTGTCTTTTTTCTGAATACTCACTAAATATAGCGACAAAGTCGCTAAGTTGGCAACACTGGTGAGAGGTGGGTAGCGAGATATCAGTAATCAATGGTAATCACATACTATTTCTTCGTAACTATGATCATTCGAGGACAGTACATTTTTTCATTTGGGTCTCGAGATGAATAAACTCAAGAACCTCTGACATGAATTCTTAAACTATGATTTGGGACCCAAAGCGGTTATTAACATGTCATAGGTGGGTCGCGAGATATGAGTGAACATTCAGAATCATATACTATTTCTTCATAATGTTGGTCGTTCGAGGACACTGCATTTCTCATTTGGCTCTCGAGCTTAAAAATGGTAAAAACGTCTGAAACAGCAGATGAATGATTTCGTGTAAGTAATTAACCTACAATATGGTGGGGAACTTTGTCAAACGGCAGAGTTGCTGAGTTTCTTAGCTTGCATAGTCAAGTCTTAACTCATTCAAAAACAACCCTTCTAAAATTACATTGCAGTGCCGTGACCCGGATTCGAACCGGGGTTGCTGCGACCACAACGCAGAGTACTAACCACTATACGATCACGGCCGGCTTACAAGAGCTGGCTTTGTAAAGCCTACATAGGCTGTGAAAGTGATGTGCACAAGCTGGCTAAACTCTTTTCATTTGGTCTCGATAATGAATAAACTGAAGAAACAGTGGAGCTTTACACAGTCGGTAGTTTTTTTCTCATTCAAAAAGTGCCCTTTTTCCGTGACATTTGGAATATCTCAATTGCATCCTCCTCACGTCATCTCTAATTCTCTAAACCCATGGTGAGAAAACCTGAGTGCCCTCCCCTCTGACCTTCTCCACCAATGTGAACAATAAAAAGGTACTGCTGAGATTTGAACTCAGGATCTCCTGTTTACTAGACAGGCACTTTAACCAACTAAGCCACAGCACCCTATAAAAGTCATATATGTTGCAGATTGTGAACACCCACACCTATTTGAATCAAACCAGTCTCATTAATTTAACCCACATCTCTGTCTAGCAAAATCACATCACAAAAGAGATGTCTTTTACTAATATTGGAAACGATACAGACACCTTCAATTGTCTAGCAACAGGGTTTCTTAAGCTACGTTTTGGGACGCAAAGTGGGCCTGAGCATGTGAGAGGCAGTGTTGCCAAATCCTCAGGAAGGAAAGTAGCTATTGCTGGTCCTAAAAGTAGCTAGAAGTCGCTAAATGACGTCATCACATAATTTTCATAATTGGCCAAGTGGATGTAATTGTGATTGACGCTGTAGGAGAGAGGAATAACGTCCTCGGGAGAGACAAAAAGTGAGTAAAAAAACACCCTAAGTATGTTTAGAACTACAATTGAACTTTCTTCTGTCGATTCTTGTCTTTTTTCTGAATACTCACTAAATATAGCGACAAAGTTCGCTAAGTTGGCAACACTGGTGAGAGGTGGGTAGCGAGATATCAGTAATCAATGGTAATCACATACTATTTCTTCGTAACTATGATCATTCGAGGACAGTACATTTTTCATTTGGGTCTCGAGATGAATAAACTCAAGAACCTCTGACATGAATTCTTAAACTATGATTTGGGACCCAAAGCGTTTATTAACATGTCATAGGTGGGTCGCGAGATATGAGTGAACATTCAGAATCATATACTATTTCTTCATAATGTTGGTCGTTCGAGGACACTGCATTTCTCATTTGGCTCTCGGAGCTTAAAAATTGTAAAAACGTCTGAAACAGCAGATGAATCATTTCGTGTAAGTAATTAACCTACAATATGGTGGGGAAACTTTGTCAAACGGCAGAGTTGCTGAGTTTCTTAGCTTGCATAGTAAGTCTTAACTCATTCAAAAACAACCCTTCTAAAATTACATTGCAGTGCCGTGACCCGGATTCGAACCGGGGTTGCTGCGACCACAACGCAGAAGTACTTAACCACTATACGATCACGGCCGGCTACAATGAGCTGGCTTTGTAAAGCCTACATAGGCTGTGAAAGTGATGTGCACAAGCTGGCTAAACTCTTTCATTTTGGTCTCGATAATGAATAAACTGAAGAAACAGTGGAGCTTTACACAGTCGGTAGGTTTTTTCTCATTCAAAAAGTGCCCTTTTTCCGTGACATTGGAATATCTCAATTGCATCCTCCTCACGTCATCTCTAATTCTCTAAACCCATTGGTGAGAAAACCTGAGTGCCCTCCCCTCTGACCTTCTCCACCAATGTGAACAATAAAAAGGTACTGCTGAGATTTGAACTCAGGATCTCCTGTTTACTAGACAGGCACTTTAACCAACTAAGCCACAGCACCCATAAAAGTCACTATATGTTGCAGATGTGAAACACCCACACCTATTTGAATCAAACCAGTCTCATTAATTTAACCCACATCTCTGTCTAGCAAAATCACATCACAAAAGAGATGTCTTTTACTAATATTGGAAACGATACAGACACCTTCAATTGTCTAGGCAACAGGGTTTCTTAAGCTACGTTTTGGGACGCAAAGTGGGCCCTGAGCATGTGAGAGGCAGTGTTGCCAAATCCTCAGGAAGGAAAGTAGCTATGCTGGTCCTAAAAGTAGCTAGAAGTCGCTAAATGACGTCATCACATAATTTTCATAATTGGCCAAGTGGATGTAATTGTGATTGACGCTGTAGGAGAGAGGAATAACGCCTCGGGAGAGACAAAAAGTGAGTAAAAAACACCCTAAGTATGTTTAGAACTACAATTGAACTTTCTTCTGTCGATTCTTGTCTTTTTCTGAATACTCACTAAATATAGCGCAAGTCGCTAAGTTGGCAACACTGGTGAGAGGTGGGTAGCGAGATATCATTAATCAATGGTAATCACATACTATTTCTTCGTAACTATGATCATTCGAGGACAGTACATTTTTCATTTGGGTCTCGAGATGAATAAACTCAAGAACCTCTGACTGAATTCTTAACTATGATTTGGGACCCAACGCGGTTATTAAACATGTCATAGGTGGGTCGCGAGATATGAGTGAACATTCAGAATCATATACTATTTCTTCATAATGTTGGTCGTTCGAGGACACTGCATTTCTCATTTGGCTCTGAGCTAAAATGGTAAAACAGTCTCTGAAACCGCAGATGAATGATTTCGTGTAAGTAATTAACCTACAATATGGTGGGGAACTTTGTCAAACGGCAGAGTTGCTGAGTTTCTTAGCTTGCACTAGCAAGTCTTAACTATTCAAAAAACAACCCTTCTAAAATTACATTACAGTGCCGTGACCCGGATTCGACACCGGGGTTTGCTGCGACCACAACGCAGAGTACTAACCACTATACGATCACGGCGGCTTCAAGAGGTGGCTTTGTAAAGCCTACATAGACTGTGAAAGTGATGTGCACAAGCTGGCTAAACTCTTTTCATTTTGGTCTCGATAATGAATAAACTGAAGAAACAGTGGAGCTTTACACAGTCGGTAGGTTTTTCTCATTCAAAAAGTGCCCTTTTTCCGTGACATTGGAATATCTCAATTGCATCCTCCTCACGTCATCTCTAATTCTCTAAACCCATTGGTGAGAAACCTGAGTGCCCCTCCCCTCTGACCTTCTCCACCAATGTGAACAATAAAAAGGTACTGCTGAGATTTGAACTCAGGATCTCCTGTTTACTAGACAGGCACTTTAACCAACTAAGCCACAGCACCCATAAAGTCATATAGTTGCAGATGTGAACACCCACACCTATTTGAATCAAACCAGTCTCATTATTTAACCCACATCTCTGTCTAGCAAAATCACATCACAAAAGAGATGTCTTTTACTAATATTGGAAACGATACAGACACCTTCAATTGTCTAGCAACAGGGTTTCTTAAGCTACGTTTGGGACGCAAAGTGGGCCTGAGCATGTGAGAGGCAGTGTTGCCAAATCCTCAGGAAGGAAAGTAGCTATTGCTGGTCCTAAAAGTAGCTAGAAGTCGCTAAATGACGTCATCACATAATTTTCATAATTGGCCAAGTGGATGTAATTGTGATTGACGCTGTAGGAGAGAGAGATAACGCCTCGGGAGAGACAAAAAGTGAGTAAAAAAACACCCTAAGTATGTTTAGAACTACAATTGAACTTTCTTCTGTCGATTCTTGTCTTTTTTCTGAATACTCACTAAATATAGCGACAAAGTCGCTAAGTTGGCAACACTGGTGAGAGGTGGGTAGCGAGATATCAGTAATCAATGGTAATCACATACTATTTCTTCGTAACTATGATCATTCGAGGACAGTACATTTTTCATTTGGGTCTCGAGATGAATAAACTCAAGAACCTCTGACATGAATTCTTAAACTATGATTTGGGACCCAAAGCGGTTATTAACATGTCATAGGTGGGTCGCGAGATATGAGTGAACATTCAGAATCATATACTATTTCTTCATAATGTTGGTCGTCTCGA
The DNA here is from genome assembly GCF_013265735.2 of Oncorhynchus mykiss. Lineage (NCBI taxonomy): Eukaryota > Metazoa > Chordata > Actinopteri > Salmoniformes > Salmonidae > Oncorhynchus > Oncorhynchus mykiss. The sequence continues at coordinate 46,709 of NW_023494142.1, forward strand.
GGACACTGCATTTCTCATTTGGCTTCTGGAGCTTAAAAATTGTAAAACGTCTGAAACAGCAGATGAATCATTTCGTGTAAGTAATTAACCTACAATATGGTGGGGAACTTTGTCAAACGGCAGAGTTGCTGAGTTTCTTAGCTTGCATAGTAAGTCTTAACTCATTCAAAAAACAACCCTTCTAAAATTACATTGCAGTGCCGTGACCCGGATTCGAACCGGGTTGCTGCGACCACAACGCAGAGTACTAACCACTATACGATCACGGCCGCTTACAAGAGATGGCTTTGTAAAGCCTACATAGGACTGTGAAAGTGATGTGCACAAGCTGGCTAAACTCTTTCATTTGGTCTCGATAATGAATAAACTGAAGAAGAAACAGTGGAGCTTTACACAGTCGGTAGGCTTTTTTCTCATTCAAAAAGTGCCCTTTTTCCGGGACATTGGAATATCTCAATTGCATCCTCCTCACGTCATCTCTAATTCTCTAAACACATTGGCTTGAGAAAACCTGAGTGCCCTCCCCTCTGACCTTCTCCACCAATGTGAACAATAAAAAAGGTACTGCTGAGATTTGAACTCAGGATCTCCTGTTTACTAGACAGGCACTTTTAACCAACTAAGCCACAGCACCCATAAAAGTCATATGTATGTTGCAGATGTGAACACCCCACACCTATTTGAATCAAACAGTCTCATTAATTTAACCCACATCTCTGTCTAGCAAAATCACATCACAAAAGAGATGTCTTTTACTAATATTGGAAACGATACAGGAACCTTCAATTGTCTAGCAACAGGGTTTCTTAAGCTACGTTTTGGACGCAAAGTGGGCCTGAGCATGTGAGAGGCAGTGTTGCCAAATCCTCAGGAAGGAAAGTAGCTATTGCTGGTCCCTAAAAGTAGCTAGAAGTCGCTAATGACGTCATCACATAATTTTCATAATTGGCCAAGTGGATGTAATTGTGATTGACGCTGTAGGAGAGAGGAATAACGCCTCGGGAGAGACAAAAGTGAGTAAAAAACACCCTAAGTATGTTTAGAACTACAATTGAACTTTCTTCTGTCGATTCTTGTCTTTTTTCTGAATACTCACTAAATATAGCGACAAAGTCGCTAAAGTTGGCAACACTGGTGAGAGGTGGGTAGCGAGATATCAGTAATCAATGGTAATCACATACTATTTCTTCGTAACTATGATCATTCGAAGGACAGTACATTTTTCATTTGGGTCTCGAGATGAATAAACTCAAGAACCTCTGACATGAATTCTTAAACTATGATTTGGGACCCAAAGCGGTATATTAACATGTCATAGGTGGGTCGCGAGATATGAGTGAACATTCAGAATCATACACTATTTCTTCATAATGTTGGTCGTTCGAGGACACTGCATTTCTCATTTGGCTCTGGAGCTTAAAAATGGTATAAAAACGTCTGAAACAGCAGATGAATCATTTCGTGTAAGTAATTAACCTACAATATGGTGGGGAACTTGTCAAACGGCAGAGTTGCTGAGTTTCTTAGCTTGCATAGTAAGTCATAACTCATTCAAAAAACAACCCTTCTAAAATTACATTGCAGTGCCGTGACCCGGATTCGAAACCTGGGTTGCTGCGACCACAACGCAGAGTACTAACCACTATACGATCACGGCCGGCTACAAGACCTCTGGCTTTGTAAAGCCTACATAGGCTGTGAAAGTGATGTGCACAAGCTGGCTAAACTCTTTTCATTTTGTCTCGATAATGAACTTAAACTGAAGAAACAGTGGAGCTTTACACAGTCGGTTAGGTTTTTTCTCATTCAAAAAGTGCCCTTTTTTCCGTGACTTGGAATATCTCAATTGCATCCTCCTCACGTCATCTCTAATTCTCTAAACCCATTGGTGAGAAAACCTGAGTGCCCTCCCCCTCTGAACCTTCTCCACCAATGTGAACAATAAAAGGTACTGCTGAGATTTGAACTCAGGATCTCCTGTTTACTAGACAGGCACTTTAACCAACTAAGCCACAGCACCCATAAAGTCATATATGTTGCAGATGTGAACACCCACACCTATTTGAATCAAACCAGTCTCATTAATTTAACCCACATCTCTGTCTAGCAAAATCACATCACAAAAGATATGTCTTTTACTAATATTGGAAACGATTACAGACACCTTCAATTGTCTAGCAACAGTGTTTCTTAAGCTACGTTTTTGGGACGCAAAGTGGGCCTGAGCATGTGAGAGGCAGTGTTGCCAAATCCTCAGGAAGGAAGTAGCTATTGCTGGTCCTAAAAGTAGCTAGAAGTCGCTAAATGACCGTCATCACATAATTTTCATAATTGGCCAAGTGACTGTAATTGTGATTGACGCTGTAGAGGAGAGGAATAACGCCTCGGGAGAGACAAAAAGTGAGTAAAAACACCCTAAGATGTTTAGAACTACAATTGAACTTTCTTCTGTCGATTCTTGTCTTTTTTCTGAATACTCACTAAATATAGCGACAAAGTCGCTAAGTTGGCAACACTGGTGAGAGGTGGGTAGCGAGATATCAGTAATCAATGGTAATCACATACTATTTCTTCGTAACTATGATCATTCGAGGACAGTACATTTTTCATTTGGGTCTCGAGATGAATAAACTCAAGAACCTCTGACATGAATTCTTAAACTATGATTTGGGACCCAAAGCGGTTATTAACATGTCATAGGTGGGTCGCGAGATATGAGTGAACATTCAGAATCATATACTATTTCTTCATAATGTTGGTCGTTCGAGGACACTGCATTTCTCATTTGGCTCTGGAGCTTAAAAATGGTAAAAACGTCTGAAACAGCAGATGAATCATTTCGTGTAAGTAATTAACCTACAATATGGTGGGGAACTTTGTCAAACGGCAGAGTTGCTGAGTTTCTTAGCTTGCATAGCAAGTCTTAACTCATTCAAAAAACAACCCTTCTAAAATTACATTGCAGTGCCGTGACCCGGATTCGAACCGGGGTTGCTGCGACCACAACGCAGAGTACTAACCACTATACGATCACGGCCGGCTTACAAGAGTTGGCTTTGTAAAGCCTACATAGACTGTGAAAGTGATGTGCACAAGCTGGCTAAACTCTTTTCATTTTGGTCTCGATAAGGAATAAACTGAAGAAACAATGGAGCTTTACACAGTCGGTAGGTTTTTTCTCATTCAAAAAGTGCCCTTTTTCCGTGACATTGGAATATCTCAATTGCATCCTCCTCACGTCATCTCTAATTCTCTAAACCCATTGGTGAGAAAACCTGAGTGCCCTCCCCTCTGACCTTCTCCACCAATGTGAACAATAAAAAGGTACTGCTGAGATTTGAACTCAGGATCTCCTGGTTTACTAGACAGGCACTTTAACCAACTAAGCCACAGCACCCATAAAAGTCATATATGTTGCAGATGTGAACACCCACACCTATTTGAATCAAACCTAGTCTCATTAATTAACCCACATCTCTGTCTAGCAAAATCACATCACAAAAGAGATGTCTTTTACTAATATTGGAAACGATACAGACACCTTCAATTGTCTAGCAACAGGGTTTCTTAAGCTACGTTTTGGGACGCAAAGTGGGCCTGAGCATGTGAGAGGCAGTGTTGCCAAATCCTCAGGAAGGAAAGTAGCTATTGCTGGTCCTAAAAGTAGCTAGAAGTCGCTAAATGACGTCATCACATAATTTTCATAATTGGCCAAGTGGATGTAATTGTGATTGACGCTGTAGGAGAGAGGAATAACGCCTCGGGAGAGACAAAAAGTGAGTAAAAAAACACCCTAAGTATGTTTAGAACTACAATTGAACTTTCTTCTGTCGATTCTTGTCTTTTTTCTGAATACTCACTAAATATAGCGACAAAGTCGCTAAGTTGGCAACACTGGTGAGAGGTGGGTAGCGAGATATCAGTAATCAATGGTAATCACATACTATTTCTTCGTAACTATGATCATTCGAGGACAGTACATTTTTCATTTGGGTCTCGAGATGAATAAACTCAAGAACCTCTGACATGAATTCTTAAACTATGATTTGGGACCCAAAGCGGTTATTAACATGTCATAGGTGGGTCGCGAGATATGAGTGAACATTCAGAATCATATACTATTTCTTCATAATGTTGGTCGTTCGAGGACACTGCATTTCTCATTTGGCTCTGGAGCTTAAAAATGGTAAAAACGTCTGAAACAGCAGATGAATGATTTCGTGTAAGTAATTAACCTACAATATGGTGGGGAACTTTGTCAAACGGCAGAGTTGCTGAGTTTCTTAGCTTGCATAGCAAGTCTTAACTCATTCAAAAAACAACCCTTCTAAAATTACATTGCAGTGCCGTGACCAGGATTCGAACCGGGTTTGCTGCGACCACAACGCAGAGTACTAAACACTATACGATCACGGCCGGCTACAAGAGCTGGCTTTGTAAAGCCTACATAGGCTGTGAAAGTGATGTGCACAAGCTGGCTAAACTCTTTTCATTTTGGTCTCGATAATGAATAAACTGAAGAAACAGTGGAGCTTTACACAGTCGGTAGGTTTTTTCTCATTCAAAAAGTGCCCTTTTTCCGTGACATTGGAATATCTCAATTGCATCCTCCTCACGTCATCTCTAATTCTCTAAACCCATTGGTGAGAAAACCTGAGTGCCCTCCCTCTGACCTTCTCCACCAATGTGAACAATAAAAAGGTACTGCTGAGATTTGAACTCAGGATCTCCTGTTTACTAGACAGGCACTTTAACCAACTAAGCCACAGCACCCATAAAAGTCATATATGTTGCAGATGTGAACACCCACACCTATTTGAATCAAACCAGTCTCATTAATTTAACCCACATCTCTGTCTAGCAAAATCACATCACAAAAGAGATGTCTTTTACTAATATTGGAAACGATACAGACACCTTCAATTGTCTAGCAACAGGGTTCTTAAGCTACGTTTTGGGACGCAAAGTGGGCCTGAGCATGTGAGAGGCAGTGTTGCCAAATCCTCAGGAAGGAAAGTAGCTATTGCTGGTCCTAAAAGTAGCTAGAAGTCGCTAAATGACGTCATCACATAATTTTCATAATTGGCCAAGTGGATGTAATTGTGATTGACGCTGTAGGAGAGAGGAATAACGCCTCGGGAGAGACAAAAAGTGAGTAAAAAACACCCTAAGTATGTTTAGAACTACAATTGAACTTTCTTCTGTCGATTCTTGTCTTTTTTCTGAATACTCACTAAATATAGCGACAAAGTCGCTAAGTTGGCAACACTGGTGAGAGGTGGGTAGCGAGATATCAGTAATCAATGGTAATCACATACTATTTCTTCGTAACTATGATCATTCGAGGACAGTACATTTTTCATTTGGGTCTCGAGATGAATAAACTCAAGAACCTCTGACATGAATTCTTAAACTATGATTTGGGACCCAAAGCGGTTATTAACATGTCATAGGTGGGTCGCGAGATATGAGTGAACATTCAGAATCATATACTATTTCTTCATAATGTTGGTCGTTCGAGGACACTGCATTTCTCATTTGGCTCTGGAGCTTAAAAATGGTAAAAACGTCTGAAACAGCAGATGAATCATTTCGTGTAAGTAATTAACCTACAATATGGTGGGGAACTTTGTCAAACGGCAGAGTTGCTGAGTTTCTTAGCTTGCATAGTAAGTCTTAACTCATTCAAAAAACAACCCTTCTAAAATTACATTGCAGTGCCGTGACCCGGATTCGAACCGGGGTTGCTGCGACCACAACGCAGAGTACTAACCACTATACGATCACGGCCGGCTACAAGAGCTGGCTTTGTAAAGCCTACATAGGCTGTGAAAGTGATGTGCACAAGCTGGCTAAACTCTCTTTTCATTTTGGTCTCGATAATGAATAAACTGAAGAAACAGTGGAGCTTTACACAGTCGGTAGGTTTTTTCTCATTCAAAAAGTGCCCTTTTTCCGTGACATTGGAATATCTCAATTGCATCCTCCTCACGTCATCTCTAATTCTCTAAACCCATTGGTGAGAAAACCTGAGTGCCCTCCCCTCTGACCTTCTCCACCAATGTGAACAATAAAAAGGTACTGCTGAGATTTGAACTCAGGATCTCCTGTTTACTAGACAGGCACTTTAACCAACTAAGCCACAGCACCCATAAAAGTCATATATGTTGCAGATGTGAACACCCACACCTATTTGAATCAAACCAGTCTCATTAATTTAACCCACATCTCTGTCTAGCAAAATCACATCACAAAAGAGATGTCTTTTACTAATATTGGAAACGATACAGACACCTTCAATTGTCTAGCAACAGGGTTTCTTAAGCTACGTTTTGGGACGCAAAGTGGGCCTGAGCATGTGAGAGGCAGTGTTGCCAAATCCTCAGGAAGGAAAGTAGCTATTGCTGGTCCTAAAAGTAGTAGCTAGAAGTCGCTAAATGACGTCATCACATAATTTTCATAATTGGCCAAGTGGATGTAATTGTGATTGACGCTGTAGGAGAGAGGAATAACGCCTCGGGAGAGACAAAAAGTGAGTAAAAAACACCCTAAGTATGTTTAGAACTACAATTGAACTTTCTTCTGTCGATTCTTGTCTTTTTTCTGAATACTCACTAAATATAGCGACAAAGTCGCTAAGTTGGCAACACTGGTGAGAGGTGGGTAGCGAGATATCAGTAATCAATGGTAATCACATACTATTTCTTCGTAACTATGATCATTCGAGGACAGTACATTTTTCATTTGGGTCTCGAGATGAATAAACTCAAGAACCTCTGACATGAATTCTTAAACTATGATTTGGGACCCAAAGCGGTTATTAACATGTCATAGGTGGGTCGCGAGATATGAGTGAACATTCAGAATCATATACTATTTCTTCATAATGTTGGTCGTTCGAGGACACTGCATTTCTCATTTGGCTCTGGAGCTTAAAAATGGTAAAAACGTCTGAAACAGCAGATGAATCATTTCGTGTAAGTAATTAACCTACAATATGGTGGGGAACTTTGTCAAACGGCAGAGTTGCTGAGTTTCTTAGCTTGCATAGCAAGTCTTAACTCATTCAAAAAACAACCCTTCTAAAATTACATTGCAGTGCCGTGACCCGGATTCGAACCGGGTTGCTGCGACCACAACGCAGAGTACTAACCACTATACGATCACGGCCGGCTACAAGAGCTGGCTTTGTAAAGCCTACATAGGCTGTGAAAGTGATGTGCACAAGCTGGCTAAACTCTTTTCATTTTGGTCTCGATAATGAATAAACTGAAGAAACAGTGGAGCTTTACACAGTCGGTAGGTTTTTCTCATTCAAAAAGTGCCCTTTTTCCGTGACATTGGAATATCTCAATTGCATCCTCCTCACGTCATCTCTAATTCTCTAAACCCATTGGTGAGAAAACCTGAGTGCCCTCCCCTCTGACCTTCTCCACCAATGTGAACAATAAAAAGGTACTGCTGAGATTTGAACTCAGGATCTCCTGTTTACTAGACAGGCACTTTAACCAACTAAGCCACAGCACCCATAAAAGTCATATATGTTGCAGATGTGAACACCCACACCTATTTGAATCAAACCAGTCTCATTAATTTAACCCACATCTCTGTCTAGCAAAATCACATCACAAAAGAGATGTCTTTTACTAATATTGGAAACGATACAGACACCTTCAATTGTCTAGCAACAGGGTTTCTTAAGCTACGTTTTGGGACGCAAAGTGGGCCTGAGCATGTGAGAGGCAGTGTTGCCAAATCCTCAGGAAGGAAAGTAGCTATTGCTGGTCCTAAAAGTAGCTAGAAGTCGCTAAATGACGTCATCACATAATTTTCATAATTGGCCAAGTGGATGTAATTGTGATTGACGCTGTAGGAGAGAGGAATAACGCCTCGGGAGAGACAAAAAGTGAGTAAAAAACACCCTAAGTATGTTTAGAACTACAATTGAACTTTCTTCTGTCGATTCTTGTCTTTTTTCTGAATACTCACTAAATATAGCGACAAAGTCGCTAAGTTGGCAACACTGGTGAGAGGTGGGTAGCGAGATATCAGTAATCAATGGTAATCACATACTATTTCTTCGTAACTATGATCATTCGAGGACAGTACATTTTTCATTTGGGTCTCGAGATGAATAAACTCAAGAACCTCTGACATGAATTCTTAAACTATGATTTGGGACCCAAAGCGGTTATTAACATGTCATAGGTGGGTCGCGAGATATGAGTGAACATTCAGAATCATATACTATTTCTTCATAATGTTGGTCGTTCGAGGACACTGCATTTCTCATTTGGCTCTGGAGCTTAAAAATGGTAAAAACGTCTGAAACAGCAGATGAATCATTTCGTGTAAGTAATTAACCTACAATATGGTGGGGAACTTTGTCAAACGGCAGAGTTGCTGAGTTTCTTAGCTTGCATAGTAAGTCTTAACTCATTCAAAAAAAACCCTTCTAAAATTACATTGCAGTGCCGTGACCCGGATTCGAACCGGGGTTGCTGCGACCACAACGCAGAGTACTAACCACTATACGATCACGGCCGGCTACAAGAGCTGGCTTTGTAAAGCCTACATAGGCTGTGAAAGTGATGTGCACAAGCTGGCTAAACTCTTTTCATTTTGGTCTCGATAATGAATAAACTGAAGAAACAGTGGAGCTTTACACAGTCGGTAGGTTTTTTCTCATTCAAAAAGTGCCCTTTTTCCGTGACATTGGAATATCTCAATTGCATCCTCCTCACGTCATCTCTAATTCTCTAAACCCATTGGTGAGAAAACCTGAGTGCCCTCCCCTCTGACCTTCTCCACCAATGTGAACAATAAAAAGGTACTGCTGAGATTTGAACTCAGGATCTCCTGTTTACTAGACAGGCACTTTAACCAACTAAGCCACAGCACCCATAAAAGTCATATATGTTGCAGATGTGAACACCCACACCTATTTGAATCAAACCAGTCTCATTAATTTAACCCACATCTCTGTCTAGCAAAATCACATCACAAAAGAGATGTCTTTTACTAATATTGGAAACGATACAGACACCTTCAATTGTCTAGCAACAGGGTTTCTTAAGCTACGTTTTGGGACGCAAAGTGGGCCTGAGCATGTGAGAGGCAGTGTTGCCAAATCCTCAGGAAGGAAAGTAGCTATTGCTGGTCCTAAAAGTAGCTAGAAGTCGCTAAATGACGTCATCACATAATTTTCATAATTGGCCAAGTGGATGTAATTGTGATTGACGCTGTAGGAGAGAGGAATAACGCCTCGGGAGAGACAAAAAGTGAGTAAAAAACACCCTAAGTATGTTTAGAACTACAATTGAACTTTCTTCTGTCGATTCTTGTCTTTTTTCTGAATACTCACTAAATATAGCGACAAAGTCGCTAAGTTGGCAACACTGGTGAGAGGTGGGTAGCGAGATATCAGTAATCAATGGTAATCACATACTATTTCTTCGTAACTATGATCATTCGAGGACAGTACATTTTTCATTTGGGTCTCGAGATGAATAAACTCAAGAACCTCTGACATGAATTCTTAAACTATGATTTGGGACCCAAAGCGGTTATTAACATGTCATAGGTGGGTCGCGAGATATGAGTGAACATTCAGAATCATATACTATTTCTTCATAATGTTGGTCGTTCGAGGACACTGCATTTCTCATTTGGCTCTGGAGCTTAAAAATGGTAAAAACGTCTGAAACAGCAGATGAATCATTTCGTGTAAGTAATTAACCTACAATATGGTGGGAACTTTGTCAAACGGCAGAGTTGCTGAGTTTCTTAGCTTGCATAGCAAGTCTTAACTCATTCAAAAAACAACCCTTCTAAAATTACATTGCAGTGCCGTGACCCGGATTCGAACCGGGGTTGCTGCGACCACAACGCAGAGTACTAACCACTATACGATCACGGCCGGCTACAAGAGCTGGCTTTGTAAAGCCTACATAGGCTGTGAAAGTGATGTGCACAAGCTGGCTAAACTCTTTTCATTTTGGTCTCGATAATGAATAAACTGAAGAAACAGTGGAGCTTTACACAGTCGGTAGGTTTTTTCTCATTCAAAAAGTGCCCTTTTTCGTGACATTGGAATATCTCAATTGCATCCTCCTCACGTCATCTCTAATTCTCTAAACCATTGGTGAGAAAACCTGAGTGCCCTCCCCTCTGACCTTCTCCACAATGTGAACAATAAAAGGTACTGCTGAGATTTGAACTCAGGATCTCCTGTTTACTAGACAGGCACTTTAA